>NC_056735.1:983219082-983301582 GCF_019279795.1 Protopterus annectens | reverse complement strand
AAACGTTTCCACTTGTTACGATAAACCTTCCTGGTCGAAGACTTATGAGCAGCCACCAAAAAATAGATCTAAATGAGGAGGACAGTACAGGATTCATAGCAATCATGGGAAATGGAGCAGCCAAGCTGTGAGCTTCAAACTGTCCAGATTTGGATGATGAGGCACCCCCGAAGGGTATACAGTTAGATCCTGAATGGGATCCAGGATCCAAGGCGGAGCCAGAAGGTGAGACCAAAAGAAGGGAAGCCATACCCGGCGAGGCCAAAATGAAGCAATGAGGATCACTTTGCTCCCCAGTCGACAAGATTTCTGTAGAAACCTGGGAATAAGAGGTACTGGCGGGTAAGCATACAGAAGACTGGAAGGCCAAGCATGAACTAGAGCATCTCTGGAGGACTCCCCCAGCAGGGGGGTCAGAACAAAAAGCTCGCTGCACTTCGCATTGGAAGGAGAAGCAAAGAGATCACATCTAGGTTGACCCCATTGGTGGAAGATCTGTTCTGCTACTGAAAGATTCAGAGACCACTTGTAAGGCATCAGAATAGTCCGACTTAGACTGTCCGCTAGGATGTTGGATCATCCCGGAATGTGCGTTGCGATGAGAAAGCGACCGGTGGAGATCGCCCATTCCCCACACTCTCATGGCCTCGTGACAAAGGGGGTAAGATCTGGTCCCTCCCTGTTTGTTGATATACCAGACCACTGCCATGTTGTCTGACTGAATTGCGATCGTTCCCAGAGGAAGAAAGGCATGAACTGCCTGCAATGCTAGAAGGACCGCTCTCATCTCTAGGACATTTATGTGCAAGCTGGTCTCTACAGGGGACCACAGGCCTTGGACTGTCCTGCCAGAGCAATGCCCCCCTCCCACCCGAGTTGGGAGGCATCCGTGGTCACTGTGGCTGGGGCCAGGGCTGGAACAAAGGGTCATCCTTCCAAAATGTCCGGAGAACACATCCACCATATGAGGGAAGACTGCCAGACTTGACTGAGTTGAACTGGATATGCCAATGGTCGTTCCAACAGGGACCATTGTACAGCTAGAGTCCACTGTAGAATTCTCATGTGTAAGTGGGCACACGGAAGAAGGGTTATAGTCGCCGCCATCGAGCCTAAGGCTCTCAACACCGATTCCGCCATTGGGAGATGAGAGTGGTAGATCAGGGAGAAATGCATCCTCAAGTTTTGCACTCTCTCCAAGGTCAGGAAGATTTTGCACTGAAGAATATCTATCCTGGCACCAATGTAGTCTATCACCTGTACAGGATCTAGGAGTGATTTGGATGCATTGATTGTGATCCCCAAATGCAGGGCAAGAGTCAGGAAATAATCCCTGGTTTGGGAGAGTAGACGCCTGGTGGGAGCGGTGGGGAGCCAATCGTCCAGGTACGGATAGACCTGAATCCCCTGAAGCCTCAGGTGAGCCGCTACCACCGCCTTTATTTCAGTAAACACCCTGGGGGCTGTGGTGAGATGAAAGGGTAGGGCTTGAAATTGGCAACGACTGACTCCTAGCTGGAAGCGGAGGAACCTCCTGGAGCTTCTGTGCATCTTTATGTGATAGTAAGCACCCTGGAGGTCTAACAAGCACATATAGTTGCTCTCTTGCAGGTACGGCATGATGGACTGTAGTGTAGCCATCCGAAACTTCTCTTTGGCAACTGACAGGTTCAGGGTAGAAAGGTCCGGAATGGGCCTTAAGTCCCCCGTTTTCTTTGGCACCAAAAAGAGCCTGATGTGGACTGATCTGTGAGGACGGTTTTGATGGCTCATTTTTCTAGCAGCTTGGAAATTTCCTGTGCTGCTGCCTCCCTTTGTGTGGGTGGTACATCCGGGAGGTGTCTGGCACATTTGGGGGGACCCACAAAGGGGATAGAGTATTCTCTGGATATGATCTGAAGCACCCAGCGGTCTGACGTTATGAACTCACATACTGCTAGGTGCAAGGACAATCGTACCCTGACTGCCTCCAGAGTAGAGCAGTCGGGCCACCCCTCAGGGTTGCTGCCTGGGTCTGTCCAAGAAAGGTTCTCGAGACCCAAAATTCCTCGGACCCCCTCTGCCTCTTGTCCGGCGTCCATTCTGTCCCCCTCTGCCTCAGGGGGAAGAAGAGCCCTGAGTGTCCCGCGAATACTGTGACGTCCGGAACCACATCTTCTTTTGCCCTCTCTGGTTCCGGGAAAAAGGCCTTTGAGGGTTCGAGAAGCAGATCCCGATGGCAGACAGTGTCTTCCCGTCCTTCTCACTCTGGACTAATGTCTCTTTGACGGTCTTACCAAAGAGAGTAGAGCCGTCGTAAGGGGCATTGGCAAAGGACGCCTTGAAAGGTTCTGGAAATTGACATAATCTGAGTCAGGCGTTGTGCCTCATGGACACTCTGGACCCAGCCGCCCTAGCCGTTCCTGCCGTAGCATTTGAAAGGAGTCGCACGGACGTGTTGGAGACTGCTTTCAAAGTGGCCATCCTCGTGGAGAACGAAGCCTTATCCTCTTGTGACATGGACTTAGGGGGCCTCCTCCATCTCCTTTACCAGGTCGCGTTGGAGTCTGGTGACATGTGCCAGGTAGTTCAGCACCCTAATCGAAAAGGTAGCTGAAACATAAACCCACTTCCCTAGGCGGTCCATCATCCGCAACTTTCGGTCAGGAGGATGAACCGAGGAACTCTCCTGGGCAATTTCCTTCTTTGTGGCTGCTGCTACCACCGTAGCATCTACGGGGGAGCCCTTGTTCCATGCTGGTCTGTCTATGGGGAGACTTAATATTTTGTCAGGGGGGAACTCACAAGCCACTTGTTCCTCAGGGGGAACCATCTGGAGCTCCTCGAGCATGGGCTGTCCCTCTGGTAAAACGATGGGGACCGTAGAAAGAGCCGAGGGGGTCTGGGTGGAGTCCAAGGGGCCGGCAGTCAGAGGACTCAATCCAGTGGAGAGAACCCTTTCTACCACGTCGAATGCCAAAGGAGAACCTTCTCAGAAACCAATAAAGAGGCCAATCTCCCCAGGTCCGATGAGAGAATCTGAACCCAAAGTGGCTGGAGCTCCGAGGGACAGAACTTGGCCTGACAAAGGTGGAGCTGATGAAAAAAGTTCCACTCCCTCGGATCCAACACCCAAGCTCCGGCTCCGAGAGTGGCTCAGATCTGAGCTGGTCATATCCAACATACTCCAGGCAGCTGTTGGCTTCGAGGAAGCAGGTACCGTCGGCGCCAACCCCCTGATTAAAGCCATCCTCGGATACGAATACTCCAAACCCGAGTAGGAGAAGGAGAAGGAGATATCGGCTGGTAAAAAGGAAGAGAGCTCCCCACTTCTGAAGGAGAGGGGGTTGGCAAGACTCCCATCTGGATCTGAGTACGTATGAACCTCCTCATCATTTTATCCATATCAACCTCGACGAGGCCACGGACTCCAACCTTGCAGGTCAGGGCACCGAGGCCCTAGAAGCTGAGCGTGTCTCCTCCGTCTCCGGGGAGAACCTCGGAGATCGGAGCTGAGGGGAGTCATGGATCTGTAATGTTTTGACTGGTGAAGAGAGGTCCAGAGATCTCTCACGCTTTTCCCTCGCCATCGACTCTATCTCCTTCTCTCTGCCCCTTTTCCACTCTGCTCCACTTCCACAGGCTTTTGCACAGGAGATTGAGTCCCAGCCTGGGAGAGAGAAGAAGCCAGGGGAAGAGAGGAAGGAGAGGTGGCCACAGCAGCCACTGTGACCGAAGCTGAAGACGTGGCAACAGCCTCAGAAGGGGGAAGAAGGCATTTTAGGGCCAACTTGGCCTTCCTATTTTTAATTGCACGAGGGTTGGACCCTGCCACATATAGTGCAGTCTACACTCAGAAGGGCCACACCCAAGCACATAACACACAGAGTGTGGCCATCCACAGGGGATAACTTATGGCCACACTCAGTGCATCTCTTGAAAATAGGCTTGTCAGCCATACTATCAGAAGAAAAAAAAAACTAAAGAAAAAACGTTAATTCTTTCTTTTTTGAGCACACTCACTCACCACACTTACACACAGAACGTACTGGGGGGGGGGGCAAAAAGTCTACACAACTACTCTGACTAACTAACCTAAACACTACAAACTCAATGCACCAAGTGAGGGGAGGAGAAAGGGGAACTTACTCTATCACTATCTAAAGATTTTTAAGAAAAAAGAGAAATTTTTGAAGTCTTTACCCACTTCAAAATATGGAGCTCTAGAGATCATGATGCATAAGCTATTCGCGGCACAGGAGATAAGGGGGGGTTGGAAGGTAGTGGAGGTGTGTTATGGGTAAGAGGAGGAGCTTGGTGCTCGGAGCAGATGCTAGTAGAGTTGTCAGCTCGGATCCGATATGGGCCGTATCCCACAGTTTGAAGACCAAGTTAAGTAAACTACTTCAGATCTTATGTTAGAAGTTACTGGCTTTTATGAAACAGTTAAATCTTTTTACTTGCATGAAAGTTATAAAAAGCAGTTTGGACTATTAGTGTCCGGGTTGGCTACCCTTGAACGAGAATTACAGGAATGTAAGTTAAAGACGTTTCAGAGGTATACCAGAGATTACATGAATGGAAGACTGTTTTCTTATCAGAAGTTTGTGACATTTCAACAGGGAGGGATGGAATGTGTTCATGATTGAACAGATAAAACAAAAAGAGAACTAGGTCCATTTTAAAGAAAACAAGGAATGCTTCAAAGACATTGGCTGAGGAATCCTCCTCTGCCACTGATACAGATGGGGAATTAGTCACTGAATCCCCTTTGGCCAAAAATAAAAATTCTTCTAACTATTTACATCAAGAAGAACGACTAGACACAAACATTCTAAAAGGGGCATCCATGTTAGATGCCCTGTTATGTCTGATGGCTCCAAATTAGGTGTATGTCTTATTGTAGATAATCTCTCTTCTGCCACTTTAGCTTTGGCAGAACTAGATTTGTTGAATAAAGGGCTTAATTTTATGCCATCTTATTCTGTGTCTGATAAGATTTTTGTAAAGGATGTCATTTCTTTTGTGTAGAAGATTAAGCCAGCAATTGTTTTCTGAAAATAAAGCTACACATAGTAGCAATGAATTTAAATTTAAGAAGTTCGAGGCTCGAGCTTTACTTCTACTATGAATAAACATGTTGCAGAATTTCAGCAGAGTGTACGCAAAGATTTACATTTTAATTTTTCATATGTTGTTAGACAACAAAAGAACTTTTTTTTAACATAAAAATCTTTACAGATTTTGAATAATAATAATAATGCCATAGTTAATAATGCTGATAAGGGTGAGGCTGCTGGTGTGTGGGACTGGGCCTGTATTTGCAGGAAGCCCATAAACAATTACTGAATAACCTTTTCTATCAGAAAATGATTTTGGATCCCACTTTAAAATTTAAAAGAAAGAGATACTTTTCTACTTTTGGCTTTGGAGGAAAGATTTATTTCTAAGAATGTAGTACACCATCTTATGGCACAGGATCCCTCAGTGTTTTTGTATGTTACCCAAGATACACAAGGATTCAATTTGCACTCCAGGTAGGCCAATAGTTTCTGGCTGAGGTTCTTTAATGGAACCTTTATCAGCTTTTTTGACACAGTATCTGAAGCCTTTGCTAGATGTTGTTTAGTCCTACATTCAGGATACCACTCAGTTTTTGAATATTTTGCAGGATGCACAATTAGGTAGTCATTGGTACATATGTACACTTGATGTTAAAGCATTATATATCTATATTCCGCATTGGGCTGGGTTATTGGTAGAATATTGGTTGGACAGGATATCTTTGTATAGCCAGCATTTAATACTTTTTTCGATACGTCTAACTGAACATGTACTAACTAAAATGTCTTCTATTATGAACATGTACTAACTAAAAATGTTTTTTTACAGTGGAAAGGTACAGCAATAGGGCCATCTTTTGCTCCCATCTATGCAGACTTATTTATGGCTTTTTTGGAAGAACAACTCAATTATGATGTTAGTCATAATAGTATTCAGGAGGACACTGACGTATGGCGTAGATATCCTGATGATTACTGGTTGGTTTGGAAATCTGATGTAACTTATTTACGGGAATTTGTGCAGTACCTAAATGACAATAAATATGGTTTGGAATTTAGTCAATTTTGATTTGAAAAATATTTCTTTTTTTCATGTTATGGTGACTAAGAATGATGATGGTACACTTTCAGCTTCACTTTTCAGGAAGGAACTTCATTTTAACTCTTTTTTGGATGCAACCAGTTGCCATCCTCCCATATAATCAAGAACATTCCTAAATCACAGCTCTTGAGGGTTAAGATAATTTGTTCTTCTGAAACAGAATGTAAAAAATATGAGCTAGATTTGTTTCAAAGATTTCATGCTAGAGGATATAAATCTGCTGACATCCAGAAAGCATATAACCATACTAGATCTGTAGTAAGATTGGAGTTGTTAAAATATGGTAAAAATCATAGAGCTCATGGTCCATTACGCCTGGTTACTAATTTTGGAAGCACTTCTTCAGCTTTTTGTGGTTTAACTGATAAACATTGGAGTATTATTTTATATGATATTAGGTTAGCAGAATTGCTACTGTCACATTGCCCTTGTTGGGGTATTCTTTTATCTGATATTAGGTTAGCATAACTACTACCATCACATTGTCCTTTTGCTTTCAGACGCAGGAAAAACATAGGCAATTACTTAACTAACTTACTCCTTTGAGCCACAGAAGCAGCTTTAAATCTCATTTGTATCAATATCTTATCAACTCAGATGGGATTCAAACCCACAATCCCTGGCTTAGGAGGCCAATGCCTTATCCATTAGGCCACTGGGGCTGTACAACAAACTATTGAAGGTAAACATTTGGTAGGTCGTTATCCTTGTGGACATCCTTGTGGACACTGCTCTGCTTGTAATGTAGTTATAAAAAACAGTCAATTTTCTTCTTCCAATTCAGCCTGTATTTTTGAAATTAGATGTTTCAATTCTTGTGATTCAGAATGTGTGATATATCTAGTTGAATGTAGCTGTTCTGCTTTTTATGTGGGACAAACATCTAGGCAATTTAAAGCTTGTATTTTGAACATCTTAGTGACATTAGAAATTGTTCAACCAATGCCTTACATAAGCACATTCTTAAACATTCTGCTGCTTCATTTAGATTCACTGCTACAGCTAGGACATGTTGCAAAGGTTTTAATAAGTTAGGATGGCATGATAAATTAAACAAAGAATGTACTTGGATAGTTTGTATGGGTGCCTTGTTTACTCCTGGACTGAATAACATCTTCTTATTGGTGGTGGTGTTAAATCGAGGAGGGGTTAGGTTTTTTGGTTATTTATTTATTGCGATGTCATATCTACAAGTTTGTTTAAATGTTTGATCACTGAAGAAGGCCTTTCGGTCAAAACCGGTATGCTTTGAATGGAATATTTAATTTATGTGAAGATTATACAAAAGTGTTTTAATTGCCAATGAAAAGTGCTAGCTGGTTCTTGTTTTTGCTTTTTGACCTTGCAACTTGCTATACTTCTGTGGAGTTTCCTTTGAAGTAACAAAATCAAACCAAAATGTTTACTACAGTCTATAATCTGTAACTGTCTTGTACTGTCCAATGACTCAGACAAACCATTGAAAAAGATTACCTCTTCATCGTGGTCTTTTGCCCACTGAATTTTATCTAGCAGATCACTTAAGTTGCTCTTGATTGGAATGTAGTGCTGCCATGGTTTCAAATCATTGTAGAAATGCTCATAGTAGATAGAATCCTGTTTTAAGACAACGCTGTCTCCTGCAAGGAGGTATGGTAATCTGTATGCTGCTACTGTTCCATCAATATTGATCTGATACTTATACTGAAAAAAAAAACACAAAGAAAGGGAGCACTTACAAATATTTCTGTTGCAAAATGACCATAAGCATGAATTCAGCACTCTGATATGTTTTTTTTACAAAATAAACAAATAAGCAGTGGTGTAGCGGTTAGCATTGCTGCCTTACAGCAAGAGGTTCTCAAGTTCGATTCTTGGCTGAAGTGCCTTCTGTGTGGAGTCTGCATGTCCTCCCTGCATTTTTGAGGGCTTGCTCCCGGTGCTCCGGTTCCTCCCACATTCCAAAGACATACAGTAGGTGGACTGGACACTTTAAATTGGCCCTAGGTGTTAGTCTGTGTGTGCGAGTGAGTGGTGCATCCTCTGAGGAGGGTTGGGCCTCGGGTTAGGAACCCAATCCCGTAAAACTCTTACCTGCTATGGAAATGAGTGTTGAAGGGTGCTTGTTACCCGAAGTGCTGAAGAGCACAGGAGTGAATCCAGGTTCCAGAAACACTAGAATGGGCAATGATGGCTGCTGGTTTCTTTTGCAGTTCCCCTCTGTGAGAGTAGTTTCCCCCATGAAAACTAGAAGACAACTGAATAAAACCAGCAAAAAGCTAAAAATAGCAAGCATGTTTAATCAGATCAGTCAGTACTGTGATTTATTGTCTGCTATACTATTTCTCCTCAGTTTTGCTATCAACCAGTAGATGTCTTACAAGAAAGAAGGTATAAAGCACACACACATGTATGTATGTATGCGTGTGCGTGTGTTTGTGTTACGTAGAATCACAATTCAACAAACTGACCAGAAAAACAACTAAACCATATCACTTAAACATTAAAACAATGACATGCAGGACCATTTGTTAAGGGTTCCAGTGATTACAAGGGGATGCAAACAACCACAGCTGCCAAATTAGCAAAAAAAAAAAAAAAGCACTCTCCATTTGGTTGTATGAATTTCTACTAACAGTTAACTACACTCTTTCCCAAGCATATCTACTTCTTCTGCACTCAACTTCCTTGACATCATATATACTAACTTTATTGTCCTCCTTATGAATAGGGTATTTCCTTTAGCTTCCAACAGTAATGATTCAGTTTACTGTAGTTCCCATTTTGAACAAATCTAATAACCCTACGTGTTGAACTACACTAAATCATCTCTTTTCATTCCATTAGTAAATCATCGTAAACCATATTTCTGTTTTCCTGCATCAAAGTGTACTAACCATCATTCCATTTCAATTGCTCCCAAAAAGTACACTGCTTACCTTATCTCTTCAATATTTCAAGTCTTTGTCTTCTGGTAATTCCAACCTAATTTCACCTAAATGTAACAAATAATTCACCAAAGGGTAACTTTTTTCTTGCTAAGTAGATCATGCAAGAAGTTCATGGCCTATCTCATAACATAAGATTACCCTGTTCTCTTTTTATGACCCCCAGAAACCCCTTTGCTGCTGACCTTCTGCCTCTACCCTCGAACCCTATTTGCTCCATCTACTGCAGACTGATGAAATCCTGACATGTCCCTTAAGACACATGGACTCCCCCATTCAGAAAAGAAGTACTTTGTGGCTCCTTCCTAGTAATATTGGCATAATAATTAAAGGTGAGAGCCAGGAGCTGGTCAATATACAAGTAGCGAGGTGTGGAGAGTTTAGATGTGCAGGATAAAGAAATTCTAAGTAAGATGGGGTACATGTGTGACAACATGTGCAGCATGGTATGTGGTGACACACTTAAACCTAGCCCCTCACCACTGCCAAACTTCATGATGAGATAATACCTACTGGTCTCCACTAGGAAGTTTCCATTTATGAGCAAAAACCTGAAATCTTCCTCCCTGGATAGCTAAGTTGGTATTAGCTGCTCCTTCCTACCCCCAATCTGGCTCTTCCAGCACCTGAACTACTACTTTAATGCAAGTCATGTGAGTAAAAGCCAGGGCTCCATCCATTTATTCCATGGAGGGAGGTCTTGTTGCTGTTTTTGATTATATAAAACTCAAAAAGAATAAGTATTACATCTACCGTCCTCCTGCATCTGCAGCTTCACTAATATTTTCCATTTAACATCAGAATTTCAAACTGATAACTAATATATTACTTTAAAATGTACCATGTTGCTCTATATCAGGTACATTTAATCCACACCATTCTTTTGACAGGAGTAATTTATCTCACAATACTCTGGATTTGCTTCCTTTCCAAATAAGATTGTGAATCAAATTCCTTACAGACCTTCAAGACTTTTTTAGTACCATTACTGGAAATATCTGAAATACATACATTTCTTGATTTACCTTCATTATTACATTATTTGTATCTTCTGCTCAATCTCTAAAACTATAAGTTTCCATCTCTAAAAATCCTCCTTTAATCAGCTGTTAAGTTTTCATACATACTGCTAGGCGATTTTACTAAGGAACTCCCCAATCAAATTTTCAAATACTTAACACATTCATCTTTCCATAAATAATCATACCCTATCTGTAACCTCACCAAAAAGGAATAGTCCACTCACATTGTTTTCATCTTGTTTTGTTCACCTTATAATCAATGATAATTCCAAATGAATCTAACATTTGAAATAAACTACTGATACCCTTGACTGATCTTGACTGATCAGTTAAATGAACCACTAAGTCAGCCTCAAACAGTACCATTTCAAACTCTGCCATTTATTTTACAGCCTTTCAAATCAGATGCATTATTCAACATAGCAAATGGCTCTAAAATCAATGCAAACAGTACCGGTGACAAAAGACAACTTTACTAGGAGGTTCCTCAACATACTGTCATGTTCACCAACATACCATTACATATTTTTGCAAGGCCTTTGATTCTGAATAAATAACTTTTGGCATCTCCATGAATTCAAATAAAAAAACAAACTGCAATATTACTTGCATAAAAATAAATCATTCCCCCCATCAAGTACCTTCTGAGCATCGAGAGTTGTTACAACCGATAGCTTCTGTGTCTTATGCACACTTGTCATCAATATGGTAATCTTTTAAAACACCATCAATCATTTGAATGCAACTAACAAAGCCACACTGTTCAAGATCTGTCAGTTTTGGTATTTCACTAGCCTTCCTTCTTGCCAAAACAGTCATAGACAATTTACAGTCATGGTTTTAACACTGATATTGCCCTACATGATGATGGCATTCTTAGATCCTTACCTTCTTGTGTCTTATCTCCCAAATGATTCTCAAAAAAATATTTTAAACTTCTTCTAGAATGAGAAATTCTATTACTATTTTAGCCCCCTTTGGATTAAGTTTTAGCAGTCTCAAGGGTTGTAAAAATTCCTTTATTTTCTGCTCCCCCTATTTTGTTTGTACATTGTATAACTGCATATACTGTTTTCTATGATGTTTCACTATCCTCTCAGGATCCTACTAAACTTCTTTAATTCTTGTAACAACCCTCTGTCAAGGTATTTTGCTTATCTAGGGGAATATAAAAATACTTAACTTTTACTGAGTGACACAAACTCGTATTTCTTATCCAATAAACCCTCTAATTCCTGCTTCACCTTTTCCATTTCATCCCCTCACCTTTTGCACTCCATCACAGAATTTAATTTTCAGTTCTCCTTGTCTATACTCTAAGGTATTTAGAGCCATTCTAAAGTCTTTCATCAGCTGAGCTATTAGTCACATTAACTCCATCTTAAGTGTCTGGATCCAAACAAAAGAAATTCAAAAAGTATTACAAGAGTAGAACTTCATTACTTTAAAATGTGGGTATGTTAATGAAATTCCTTATTAATGTAATCATACAACTACAATCTTCTGTCAACCTGAGAAGAAAATTATTCCCATATTACACAAGTTTCTTTAACTGTAACTTGAAAGTGATTTCAGATTAAAGAAACAGGAGATATTCATATACATTAAATCTACTATGATACAATGTATCTATAAAATATATATATATATATATATATATATATATATATATATATATATATATATATATAAATATATATATATATATATATATATAAATGTTAAAAAAGGCCAGCTCTGTGGCATATAGGGATAAAATACTGACTATAAGCCCCAGCAGCTCAGGCTTGATTACTACATCTGGGCAGTGGAGAAGCTAGCCTGGAGATGCAGGGGCAGGTTCAGGCCATGGATTGAGGTAACTCAGTCCTGCTGCAATACTATCTAGTTATAGAAGTGTAGGTGATACACTTGTTGAATTTTCTTTTGTTTGGATCCATATGCCAGACACGGGACAACTGGCTGGTCTGCTAAGCAGTGCCCTTATTGTGTTACATTAGGGGATCAGTGTACTTATAGAAGAATATACATATCAGTGAGAAAGCACTGCAAGCCTGTCTGCAGCTATGCACCTGGCAAACTCTGTGGGGAGGGAAAAGATGTTAGAAGAAAACTCCCAGCTCCATCGGATGAAGGCTTGATCCCCTGCACTGATTTTCTTCCTGTCCTCTCTAGTTATGATTTGGCCAAATAGGGTGGACGTGATAAAACTAACAAGAGGACAGAGGCAATAAGATAACACAAAAATCTGGATGTGCAACACATACTAAAACAAATGTCTTCCAATGTATATTCTGCATTATTTTCTTTAGGAAAGTTATGAAAGGTTTACTACATAATACAATACACAGTCCACTAAATGTTCTCTAATTCGAAAGACTACTGCCATTTAAGAACAAACAGTCTGTTTTAAAATGAAGTATAGCCATCATATATTTACACTGGTCATAACACAAAGTTAATAAACAAATAATTGAACAAAAATGCACCAACAGACAAACTATTGATTCATAAGGAAACTGAAATATGCTTTCTTCTTTAACAGAGTTTTCAAACAAATCAAATCCTAGAAACATTACTTAAAGCAAAAATATACTGTCAGTCTTAGCCTAGGTAGTCTTACTACAAAGCTTTGTGTCATGATAAACTACTACACATCAATACGAGTCACATCCTGATAATGTTTATACTACAAATTAGAAAAATAAACCGCAATTCTCGGATATGTATCCAAGTCCCAATTCTCACTTTTCTGGAGTTTAACAATACTAGGAAAATGACTACAAAGAACTGCAGAAATTAGGTTATGTTTTCATTTACAGATTTATAAATGTTGTCACTGTTATCTGTTAAGATGAAAACAAAATAACTATAAAATTTCAATAATAAAAAAAAAAGTATATATATATATATATATATATATATATATATATATATATATATATATAAATGGGTCTACTGAAGACCAAAAATCCACTTGTTCGAAAACGAACAGTGAATTCTCGGTTACGCGAAAGTACACTTTCGTGAAGAACGGTTCAACGAACCGTTGAGGAACACAGGTGCCGAAGCACACTATAGTGTGGAAAGGGCATTTATGTGTTTCCCCATTGTAGTGCGAACTCAGAGTTGGTATATTTAGGTGTGCAGGGGGGCTTGCCCCCCTGCAAAAACAATATTACTGTGTTCTTTATCGGTTCATTGAACCGATGTTCGCAGAAGTGGACTTTCGCTGAAGTGCACTTTCTCATAACCGCGGGTCTACTGTTTACATTCGAAGAAGTGAGTTTTCGAATATATACAGTAGACCCATATATATATATATATATATATATATATATATATATATATATATATCTATATAAGAAAAAAAAAAAGAAAACTCAGCTGCAGTCTTCAAGAAGTAATTTAAGCAATACATGGATTTCAGTGGAATCTGGTAGTTACCAGGCATGCATGTATGAAAGAAATAATGCTTTACATGACATGTGAAAGTTGGAGTGAATGACTTGAGACGTACCTCCCTGGACTACATGAAAAGAGACATGGAAGAGCTCTTGGATCATGTAGCCCAGGTAGGTATGACCCTACTCCTGAGCAGTATCTTGCCTTCGCCCAGAATGATACCACAGTATATGGACAAAATGATTGACTTCAACAATTGGCTAAGTTTCTGGTGTCATTCAAAGGGGATCCAATATCTGTCTGCCTGGGAAGACATGATTGACAAACCACGATGCTTTTCCAGAGATGGTATGCACCTGTCGCCCCTGGGATTCAAGTTACTGGCTAAGGGTCTTGCCACCCCTATAGTGCCTTTTTTAGGCAAGACTCAAAGGACAAAACCACCACCGTAACACATATAAGCATGCAAAATCTGAAGGTAATGCTACTCAATGCTAGAAGTCTAAACCTCGAAATGCACTCTCTTGAGGAACTCCTAAAAATGGAGAACATCGATATCTGTGCAGTAACTGAGACCTGGCTCATGGCTCCAGAGAGCACTCCTGCAATACCAGGCTACAACTCTTACCACACTTTTAGGCCACCAAACCAGGACCGAAGCACTAAAGCGGAAGAGTGTCCATACTTGCCAAGGATATTCTCACCTCCAGGCTAGTTGCCCAACACAATGCATCTGAAATTCTACAGGTGCAACTAACACTAGGTAAGACTGCAATCCAAATTGTAGCTTGCTACAGATCCTCCACCATGCCCCAAGATTCTCACTACACCTTTCTAAACATACTAGATAATATTAAGATACAACCAAACACCCTAATACTGGGTGATTTCAACTACCCAGCCATTAATTGGGAAAACTACTCGGCTACCAACACCTTTGCCCAATGGTTCCTGGAATTCATAAATTCCAACGCCCTGGACCAGATAATCCATACTCCCACCAGGGGCTAAACTATCTTAGACCTGGTCATTGCCAACATAGGAGATTGATGCTCCACACCAGTGGTCACCCCCTCGTTGGTCAGGTCTGACCATAAGCTAATCACCCTTGACGTCCACATCCCACCCCCACCCCCCAGTAGGCAAATTTCTATAAAAAACTTCTCCAAAGCTAGCTTCATGCTACTCAAGTCAGAAGTGACAAAATTCATGACACCATGCAGATGGGAACTGGAATTTTGACCACTGAATCCTACACTAAGGCACTGTACGAGCACATCCACTTGTGCATGAATCATGCCATTCCAAACAGAACCAAGACAGTCTCCTCCAGAAAAGGAAACCAATCTGGTGGTCCCCTGCCATAAACAAACTATACAACAGAAGGAAGAAACTGTTACAGAAAAGAGGAAAATCCCAGGATGCAAAAAAACTCCCTTGCCAGCCTCAGTAACAAGCTAAGATCCCTCATAAAATCCTCCAAAGCTAGTTACAAAAATAAAATCGCCAAAGTTTCCAATGACAACCACAAGGCATTCTATATTTATGTCAAGAATTTAAATGGCAATGCTCAGATCTGCTCTAAGCTACAACAGAATGGCATTAAATATACTGATCCCAAGGATATTGCCAATATCCTGGCAGATTGATTCAGTGCCAGCTTCACCCCCCCCCCTCTCACCCCCTAAAGGGCCCATCTCAATACCAAAAGATTGCCAAAGTCCGGTACTCACAACCACAAAGGTAAAAAATGCACTCTCGAAAGCTAAGAATACAGCATCCATGGGACCAGATGACATCTCGGGCTGTGTACTACATGAACTACAAAATGAACTGGCACCTCACCTAAGTGTCATGTGTAATCATAGCCTCACCTCAGGATTTGTGTCCAATGAGTGGCGCACAGCTACAGTTATCCCACTCCACAAGGGGGGATCCACCTTGGATCCTGGGAACTATCGTCCCATCAGTCTGACGAGCCTGATCTGCAAAGCCATGGAATGCATTATGATGGAACTTATAAACAAAGACATTGGCAACCTTCAAACACTGGACCCCACCCAGTTTGGTTTCGTAAAGGGCCGATCTTGTCTCCTCAACCTGACTGACTTCTTCAAATCAGTCTCCAGAGCCATGGACGAGGGTAAGACAGTCCACACAGCCTATCTGGACCTTGCCAAGGCCTTCGACAGCATCCCCCACTCCGGACTCATATATAAACTTACTAAGCTGGGCATTAATCCCTACATCACTTGATGAGTTGTCAAATGGCTTATTGAAAGAACCCACACTGTAAAAGTAGCCAACTCAAAATCTAGCTCCAGACAAGTGACATGCGGTGTACCTCAGGGTTCAGTTCTGGGACCACTCTTGTTTGGCATCTACTTCTCTGAAGTACAGGCCAGCACTAAGGGACTCTGGCTAACAAAGTTTGCAGATGACTACAAACAGGGAGCCATTATTGAATCCCCAAATGATGTGGATACTCTACAAAAGGGCCTTACAGAAACAGATGCTTGGTGCCAGAGCCATGGGTTCAAGCTCAATGCCAAGAAATGTATAGTTATCCTCTTTGGGAAAAACCATGTACCCATGAATTGCCACATAAGTGGCAGTACACTAAACACCGAAAGTTTGATAAGGGACTTAGGGACACAGGTGCACAGTGGTCTCAATTTTGATAACCACATAGTCACATCAGTCAGCAAATCCTTCTATGTGGCACACCTCATCACTAAGGGCTTTTCATCCAGAAAACAGGAGGTCATTGTCCCACTGTACTCATCCTTCATTAGACCCATTATAGAGTACAATGCCCCGTATGTACCTCACACGACATCTGCAACAACTGGAAAGGCCACAGAAATATCTTGCTAAAAGAATCACAGACCTAAAGCAGATGCCCTATGCTGACCATCTAAAAAAACTCCAGCTATACTGTCACATATCGCCTACTCAGAAGCGATCTCTGCTTAACATACAAGGTCATGTCAAACCCAGTGCTGTTGGACATGCTACACTTAAAGAAATCCCAATCCCTCAGAACTACATGCTCCAGGGATCTAAACCTGGTCCTCACAATGAACAAAACATGCTGGAGGGATAGGTTCCTGACCCAGAGACTCCCCATACTCTGGAATAGACTGCCTATACATGTCAAGCTGTGCACCTCTCTGGCCCTCTTCAAAAGGGACCTAGATGATTGGATGGGAGATAGGAAATTCACCCCGGGCATCACATCAGTCGCCCTGCTAGACAGGGGTCCAGGGAAGTAAATATTCTGGGAAGAAATAGCCAGGGAATTGTTATGGCTAGGCTTGTATAGGCCCTAGGGCCGATAGCCTAGTACCAGCCTATGAACCTATGAACTACAAATAGCACTCTACTGAAAAATACTTTAAAAAGGACTGCTAGTCAGGAGCATAAAATGATCCCTCCTCTCAGAAAACAAAATAAATGTTGTAGTCTTTCAGTAACAAAAGTTGATACAACAAACATTTCTAGGGAATTTAGTTTCCTTAACTCCTAGTCTCATAGGAAGGAAAGAACCAAGAAGGGAATTACTGACAACAGGTATTGTGAAATTCTTCATTAAATTTACTAAGAAATGGCTGCTTAAAAAGTCACAAAAATAGTGGTGGTGAGAAGGATGGATAAGGTTCAACTCAGAAAACACTGAGCTTGATGATAGGCTACTCCTGAGAGCTAACTAGTTCTTGCAAAAATAAAACAGTTTTAATCCATAAACAAAGCCTGGAATTCACTAACCCTGATGGGTGACTTCAGTTAAATACCTAGTTTTCTGGTATACAGAAGACGACATCACAGTACGACCACCTAGTTCCAAAGCAGAGAAGTGCTTACCTCTGGGAAACTTAAGTTGAAATTTAACCCTGAATTATTTCTTAAAATCTTTCAAACATCATCCACCCCTAGCTACTACAACAAGATATGTTTAATAAAATATAGAAATATGAAGTTTTATATAATGCATATATCTGAGTTAAACTTAGAACATTTCAACTTCTGAATTGTTATAAATACGGACGCACTGTGTTTTTACCACTAGCTTCTTAATTTATATCTATTTTTTTGCAAGTTTCTAAATACAACTGCTTTACCGAGTTGATTCACGGTTTGATACTTAATGTCACTCATTCTCCCTGACCTTATGTTTCACAGCAATGTGCTCTTTTAGATTATTATCTGTATCTAAGTCATAGCTGACAAATGTTCCCCTATGGTCTAGTCCATCTACTTGCTCAAATAAGTAAATAAAATAAAATAAATCTAAATGACCAGCCTGGCATTACCATCATGGTAGAAATAGTAGCTAAAGAGCTACTGAGACTGCTGCAAACATTATCAACATGAAACACATTTCAACTCCCTGCCTATACTTAGGAGGAACAGCAGCCTATATGCCTTTTAAGATCCAGACTGATAAGATAAAGCTACAGGTCTGAATGGAAGACTTAAATCTCATACAGCAAATGCAAAGCAAGGTAAAATTCTGGACTACTTTAAATGCCAGAGAAAACTTAGATTGTCTTTTTAAAGATTTACTGACACTTCAAATGCCTATAGAAAATATATTAGATGCCAAATATGTGAAAGTAGATTAGCTATCTGGGACAACTATTAAAAAATGTGAGTTTGCCTGTGCTGGAAGAGTAGACTGCTAGGATCCTAGCTATGACCCAGGAAACCTGACTTCATTTAGCAGCTAAGGTGTTTGACACTGCAGACAGGGAGGATAGGCATTCTCATCCTGGAAAGGGGATGCTCGCAGCTTGTGCTGATCCCTGAAGGCAATAAGTACTCAGCGGTTGCTGTCCATAGGGAATAAAGATTGTGGATAAGTTGCTGCATAGGCAGGATGATGCACCAGCAATGTTCCCTGCACATCCTTCCTTAGGATGCTAAGGGTATGTGCAGGAGCCAGGAACCTAGGAGCAGAAAAATCAGTCCTCAGCAGCAGTTTGACACCATCCAGAGTGCCTCAATCTTCTCACCATCCTTGTACTTAGGTTCAGATAGTCCAGAAGAGGCTAGACAAGTTCTGCACAACCAGAAAACAAGCAGAGGTCTCTGGCAACAGTTGATGGTCAGCTGTGGTAAGCCAAAAATACCACCACCACCTCCACCCCCCAAAAAAATAAAGCTTTGATCTTTTCATTACACCCTAAAAATCTATAGCTGCTTCAGTGGCAGAGAAAGGAAAAAACCCTAACTACAGCACAGTCAGCTTGTGTTCAATTAGTGGCTTGGACAACTGACACTCCGGGGGGGGGGGGGGTGTGCATGGGCACACAAAGCAATTGGAACTTTGTAGTGGTGGCCAGGAAGACAGTCATGATGTGCTACAGCCACGGGATGGGGTAGCATGTTGGTATTAACTTCTTGCAGAAGGTGGGAGTGGATCACTGCAGTCTGCCCAATGCATGAGCCCACAGAGGTTGCTAGTGCATACACCACAGTAGAGACTAAGCTAAAACACAAACACCCCTCCCCGGCTGGACATCTGACAGCACAACCACTTAGGATGTTCTTAGACCCCTCATTTGCCATGGTCTAAAATTATTATCAGTCAGGGGGGATCAAATGGAGTAGCCAGCAGACTCAGTGATGGATGTTGAGCACTGGAGATAGCTGTCTGGATTAAAGTAATGTCAGAAAAAGACAGACAAAAAAAATGAAAATCCCTACCTATTTTCTTGTTAGGTTGTCAGAGAGAATTACAACTGCCATAATCTTCTACAAACTTTTATTTAACCACTACTTGTACAAGGTAATTGAAATCCACTGAAACACTTCAATCTTGAAGAAGCTGTAGTTTCTTTAACCAAGCTTTCATAAGCATCCTAAACCCATTATATTTAAAGTGCGAAAGGAACTGCACAAAGGTGGGCCATCTACAGACCCTGGAAACTAAAGACCCATAAGTCTCACTAGTCTTGTATGTAAAGCCATGGAAAGAATTATCATGGAGATGATCAATAGAGATATAGTAAATCTCCAGACACTGGACCCAACCCGGTTTGGTTTTGTCAAGGGCAGATCATGCCTACTCAACCTGGCAGACTTCTTTGAGAAGGTCACCAAAGCAATGGATGAGGGCAAAATAGTTCACACTGCCTACCTTGACATGGCCAAGGCATATAACACAATACCCCAATCGGGCATTGTTGACAAACTCAAGAGTTAGGTACAAACCTGTATGTCACCCAGTGGATAGCCAACTGGCACACAGATAGGACCCAGGAAGTTAGAATTGGGGAGTCCACCTCTACAACGAGGCAAGTCACAAGTGGAATCCCTCAGGGATCTGTCCTTGGATCGCTCATTTTTGGAATTTACTTCTCAGATGTCAAGGCCAAGAGCAGTGGTCTCTGGCTGACTAAATTTGCAGATGATTGCAAATTAGCAGCTGTCATTGAATCACACTGACACAAATGTTCTCCAGGAGGGGCTGACACAGACAAACAACTGGTGTCAGAGTCATGGACTATAATTAAAATTAAATGCCAAGAAATGTATAATAATATCCTTTGAGAAGGGTCTTTTAAAAGATCGAAGTTTCAAAACTTTGAATGTTCTAATATCGAACCCTTTTCAGTGAAAACTGAAAATATCGAATCAACAGAAAATGTATTTTTTTCCTAGGGAAAGAATTCAGTTGTCCGTTTTTGTTGCTTCGGTATTTTCAGCGCTGTGGTGGAAAGTTACGGGTTGGGTTCATGTAATTGTGTGATTGAGTGTGGGTTAGGGTAGTCAGGGTTAGGGTGCGGGTTAGGTATGTATGCAATTGTGTGGACATGAGGGCTAGGGCGGGGTAGGTGAGTTAGGATTAGGGCGCAGGTGAGGTGAGTGTGCGATAATGACAGACCTTAGGGTTAAGGTTTGGGTTAAGGTAAGTGGATAGTTAGTGGTGTGTGTATAGTTTAGTGTAGGATTAGATGTAAGATTTTAGGTGTATGTGTATGGATTGCTGTTTGTTTGGTGTGCTTGTGTTGTGTGTATGTGTTTTGGAACAGCGAAATATTTCCCTAGGAAAAAATTTGCTGTTCTGTATGTTCAATGTTTCCAGCTTTTGCTGAATAGGGTTCGATATTAGAACATTTGAAGTTTTGAAACTTCGATGTTCTAATATAGACCCCTTTGAGAAATCAACTATCCCTGGCAACTGTCACATTGACAACACACCCCTTAGAATTGACACAATAGTTAGGGACTTAGGGATGCACATAGATTCTAATCTAGCACTTGATCATCACGCATCTACAGTGGTGAAGAAATCATTCTATGTTGAGCAACATGTAAACAGAGGTCTGGCATCTAAGTCCAAGGAAGTCATTGTTCCACTGTATTCAGCATTCATTAGGTTCATAGGTTGGTACTAGGCTATCGGCCCTAGGGCCTATACAAGCCTAGCCATAACAATTCCCTGGATATTTCTTCCCAGAATATTTACTTCCCTGGATCCTTGTCTAGCAGGGCGACTGACATGGTCCCGGGGGGGGGGGGGGATTTTCTATCTACCATCCAATCGTCATGGTTCCTTTTGAAGAGGGCCAAGGAGGCACTCTGCTTGACATGTATGGGCAGTCTATTCTGGAGTATGGGGAGTCTCTGGGTCAGGAACCTATCCCTCCAGCATGTTTTGTTCATTGTGATGACAAGGTTTAGATCCCTGGAGCATGTGGGCTCTGAGGGATTGGGATTTCTTTAAGTGGAGTATGTCCAACAGTTCACGGTTTGACATGGTCTTGTATGTTAAGCAGAGATTGCCTCTGAGTATACGATATGCCACACAGTATAGCTGGAGTTTTTTAGACGGTCAGCATAGGGCATCTGCTTTAGGCCTGTGATTCATTTAGTGAGGTATTTTTGCGGCCTTCCCAGCTGTTGCAGATATCTTGTGAGGTACATACCAAACAGGGTGTTGTACTCTATAATGGGTCTAATGAGGGATGGGTACAGTGGGACAATGACCTCCCTTTTCTGACCTATCACAGAGTACAATGCCCCCTTTGGTATGTACCTCACAAGACCTCTGCAACAGCTGGAAAGGCTGCAAAAATACCTCATTAAAAGAATCACATTCCTAAAGCAGATGCCCTATGCTGACCGCCTCAAGGCCCTCTCCCTGTATTGTCTCCTACAGGCTTTTGAGGGGAGATCGATTCCTGGCATACAGGGCATTGTCAAACCCCACTCTGAAGGACCTCCTGCATATCCACAAAGCAAACAGTACTAGAATTACCCATTCTAAATACTTAAACCTTGCCTGTGATATAAACAGGACCTGCTGGAGAGATAGGTATGCATCCGAGAGACTACCCCGTCTATGGAACAAGCTCCCCATCCATGTGAAGCAGAGTTCCTCCCTAATCCAATTCAAGTGCAACATGGACATCTGGATGGGAAACCAGAAATTCTTTCCTGGTTTGGCACCTATGTCTCAGATGCAAACAGATAACCAGTAAATGGTTCATCTCCCAGGCCCATGCTTACACTTATCAAGGGTCTCAGAACTTGTCAGAGATTTGGGATGTATGGCAAAGCTTAAAAAGGCCCTTGTGGTCATTAGCCTACTAAACACCTCATGTGAACCTACACAAGTGAAATTTATAACTGGCCATGGTTTCCAGTCACAGCAAAGCAAATGATGTCTGACAGAGAGAAAGCACAAATACAATTGAAAGCCTGTCCAACTCAATGCACCCTTCAACAGTACAGAACACTGAGAAACCAGGTAAAGAAAGATGAGCCAGACTAATTAAACTATTTTATAAACTTACAAACCATTCATGACAACAATCCAAAACAATGCTGACATGTTATTAATACTCTACTCAGGTCTCGACAAATAAACCTAACTAATTCATTCCCTAATGGAACAAACTACAATGTCATCTGTAAATAAATTCACATTTCATTCAAGAAACCAAAAATGTAATTATATTAAATAATAATACAGAAGATCAAAACAATGCAACTTTTAGCTTCCTAAACTTAAACCAAATCAATATGACAATTGCCTTTACTTGGTATACATGGCAAGATTACGGAATTCCAACTCAAATTAAGAATAGAATGATAACTAAACGCATTTATATACAAGTTAAAGGCTCACCTTACTCAAAATTGGTACTGCATACGCACAGATGAACGTAGAAGATAAATGGCACAATATCAATATCCCCAAAATAATATGTATAAACAATGAGATAAATTTTAAACCTACAGTGTAATCAAACTTTAATCCTGGACTTTCTCTCTAACACCTTCCTTTCTTTAACCTTTCCAATATCAACTGAGCTCTTATTTTAATTTCTTTCTTCTGCCAGCCTTACTAAACTAAACTAAACTAAACTAAAAGTACAGTTTTGTACCTACCATAAATGTAGATGTTCGAGGATCCACATTGCTGCAGTCCTAACAATTGGGTAGTCCGCTGTCCAGTCGGCCCGAATACCAAAGTATAAGGCTGACGTCGGTCAGGGCGCATTAGACTGACGTCAGTACGTCAGGGTACTAATGCGCATGACCGACGCCATATCCTCAGTCTTTTCTTGCCCCAGATGTCAGAAGACCTTAAAAAGACAAGGCCCAATATACCTGCACCAAAAATATGTACAATCCATACAAAAATATCAGCATATAACCTCACCTACACAACCACCCCTAAACACAGAGGGGAAGGAGGGAGGGTAAATTGGACTGCAGCAATGTGGATCCTCGAACATCTACATTTATGGTAGGTACAAAACTGTACTATGTTCTTCGTTCCACATTGCTGCAGTCCTAACAATTGGGTAGAATCCCAAAGCAGAGGTAAGGGAGGCTGGTAAATCATAAAGTAGCAGGAGCTGACAACATGCCTTGCAAAATAGCTGTGGCAAAACCAGCCCTAGACTTAGAATAGAGAGGAAGGTGATAATGCTTAGAGAAAGTATGCACTGAACTCCAAGTAGCTGCCTCCAAAATATCCTTAGTTGCCACCCCTTAGAAATGCTGTTGAAGTGGCAGTAGCCCTAGTGGAATGAGGCCTAATCCCAGCTGGAATCTCCTTGCCATGATGGGAATAACAAAATGCAATGCAAAACCCAATCCACCTAGAAATAGTTTGTTTTGACACAGGCTTGCCCTGAACTCAAAGCAAAAGAAACAAACAACTGCTGAGACTGCCTAAAATCCTTAGTCCTGCTCAAATAATAACGCAATTGCCTGTGCACATCTAAAGTGTGCAAAATCTTTTCCCCTTTATTTTGGGGGTCTGCATAAAAGTAGGCAAATGAATAGTTTGGTTTAAAGCCACACTAGAAACCACCTTAGGCATAAAAGAAGGATTAGTACGTAATGATACCCTATCCTTATGGAAAATCAAAAAGGGCTCAACTGCCATAAGGGCCTGCAATTCAGACACCCTTCTTGCAGAAGTAATAGCCAACAGAAAAGCAGTCTTCCATGACAAGTATTTCAATTCAGCAGTAGCTGCAGGCTCAAAAGGTTGTAGAGTAAGTTTTTCCAACACAAAATTGAGATCCCAAGCAGGAGTAGGAGCTCTACGTGGGGGTCTTATATTCTTTGCCTCTCTAAGAAACTGCTTGAACAAAGGATGCGAAAACAATGGTGGGTCACAATCATAGTGAGCTGAAATTGCTGCAGCATGAATCTTAATGGAAGAGAAGGACAAACCTTTGTCCAATAACTCAGTAAGATATTGAAGAGCCACACTCAAATTAGGCTCAGAAATCTCCAAATTCTTTGCTGTACTCCAAAACAAAAATCTCTTCCATTTTTCTGCGTACACTTTCCTTGTACTAGGTCTTCTAGCTTCCATAATCACATTTAAAACTTGTTGAGGAAGTTGAGACCTGCTGTGTTTCAACACAGAATATGCCAGGCTGTCAGATGAAGAGAGTGAAGCTTGACATTGAGCAGATGACCGTCCTTCTGAGATAACAGATGTGGAATCAAAGGTAAGGGCCATGGAGGCTTCCTTACCAGACTCCTTAGTAGTGGGTACCAGTGTTGCCGAGGCCAATCTGGAGCTATTAAAATCATCCTTGGCTTGTCTTGTCTGACCTTTAAGAGCACCTTTGGAAGAAGAGGCAGAGGTGGAAAGGCATACACATGAAGATTTTTCCAACTGAAAGACAGAGCATCCACTTTCCAAGCTGTGTGATGAAACCCCTTTGTGCAAAACTTTGGCAGCTGGTGGTTTAGTGGAGAAGCGAACAGATCTATGTCTGGAGTTCCCCATGACACTGTCAATTTCTGAAATACATGAAGATCCAGTTTCCACTCGTGGGGATCCATGATTTGTCTGCTTAACACATCTGCTAAGGAGTTCTGTGCTCCGGCAGAAACCTTGCCTGAAGAGTTAGTTGCAAGCTGAGCTGTCTCCCATAAAATCATTGCTTGCCTGCATAGAGGATAAGAATGTGTTCCCCCTTGTTTGTTGATGTACCACATGACAGTTGTGTTGTCTGTTAGAATCAACACCTGCCCTGGAAGAAGTAACTCCTTGAAAGCCATTAATGCAAATTGGACTGCTAACATCTCCTTCATGTTGATATGTAGATGCTGTAGTCTGGCAGGCCACTTGTCTTGTATCTACTTTCCATTTAGATGAGCTCCCCAAGCAATGTCCGAGGCATCTGTCGTTAAAATCTGACTCGCCTCTGGTTGGGTCACAGAGAGTCCCTTGTTTAGGTGACATTCCTGAGCCCACCACAAAAATTCTTTTTGAAGGCAAGGTATTATTTGAATGACAGTGTCCAAATCCTGGCAGTGCTGTGTCCATACATTTTTGAGATACCATTGTAGCTTCCTCATATGCAGTTTGGCATTGGGAAGCACCAGAATACAAGATGCCATGAACCCTAATGCTTGAAGGACTGTCCTTGCAGTCAGCACGGACTGATGAGATAGTTGATGGAAGTAAAGTGATAGACTCTTTTGTTTGTCCGGGGTTAAAAGGTCATCTGGGCTGCTGTATGCAGTCTCACACCCAGAAAGCACATGTCTTGAGAGGGTACTAGACTGGACTTTATTTCGTTCACAGAATACCCTAGGCATCTTAGCACTGCTATAACATATTCCAGATGCTGTAGAAGGTCTTCCTTTTCTTGAGCCAGAATCAGGCAGTCGTCCAAGTAAGGATAGATTTGAATTCCTTTTAGCCTGAAGTAAGCTATCACTGGAGCCAGAACCTTTGTGAATACTCTGGGCAGTAGATAAGCCAAAGGGCAATGCAGAGAACTGATAATGAGAGTTTCCAGCTCGAAACGCAGATACTTCCTGCAACTTAGTCTTATAGGCACATGAAGGTAAGCTTCCTTGAGATCTAAAGTTACCATCCAGTGATCTTTGCCCAGCAGAGGTAAAAGCTGTTGTAACGTCAACATCTTGAACTTGGGAATGTCCAGATAAGTGTTGAGGATAGATAAATCCAAAATTGGTCTCCACGTGTTCCCCTTCTTTGGTACTAGGAACAGGCGAGAATAAAATCCTAGGCCCCTTTCTGAGACAGGGACTGGCTGAATGGCCCCTATTTGGAGTAACTGAGAAATTTGCTTGTGAGCCTCTTTCCTTTGTGGAGGAGGAACGTCTGGCATGCCTTTGAATGGGGCAATGTATGGAAATAAAACCTGTAACCATGGTGAATGATATCCAACACCCATCTGTCTTGAGTAATTAAATCCCAATTTTCTTTGAAAAGAGACAGTCTTCCTCCCAGAGGAGCTGCCATACGAGAATCTACTGGCAGCTGAAAAGGCAGGTCATTGGGTCTGTTTACGAAAGGACTGACCCCTGCCCTCACCAGAAGTCTGAGCAGGTGAACTGCCTGTTCTAGGCCTAAAAGCACCTTGAGCTCTGCCCCTACCACGTCTAGACCTACCCCTAGACTGGGAATCATAAGCAGGATATGTCCATCCCTTAGTAGGCCAATTTCTACTAAACTTCGGTGGCTGCACCTGCAAAAAATCTTTAACAGTTTGCATAGACTTAGCTTTGTCCTCCATTTTCTTCAAAACTGCTTCCACAGGCGAACCAAACAACACATCAGACTGTAAAGGAGCATCCAAAATCCTTGTCTTAACATGCTCAGCTAAATTCTGATCCCTCAACCAGGCATGCCTGCGAAGAACAGAACTAGTGGCAGCCACCCTCGAGGAGGCCTGTACAGCATCAAAACCACATTGCAAAGAATGCTTACCCACTTGTTCAGACACATGAACTAAATCCAGCAACTCTTTACACTCAATACCTTCCGCCAAAGCATCCACTTTAGATTTCAATTGTGAAAGGAGATAATTTTGATATTTTAGCATGTGAAACTGACAATTCAACGCCTCATGGCTAAAGTGGAAGAAGTATACACTTTCTTACCCCATCTATCCAAAGCCCTTGCCTCTTTATCAGTGGGAACAGGGTTTTTAACAACAGAGGCCTTAACACCTTTAGGTCCCTGAGAAACAGTCTCGGGTCTGCCCTAGGACTCTTAAAAGATACTTATGAGCCCCAGGCGCCCTATAGTACCTAACAGGATTAAGGGGAGCAGGAGGCAAGGAATCAGGGTTCAGGGAAGCCTCTGCAAAACATCTTCTACCACATTCAACACAGGAGGTATAGCTAAGGGCCTATGCTGGGGTAAAACAAGAATTCCCTAAGCCTTTTCCTAGAATCAGAGTAATCTTGGCCTTCCCATTTAAAGTGCTCCCTCATGGAATGCAGAGTTTCGAAAATGAGAAATCCTCAGGAGGAGAAGCTGTAGGAGTGGAATCATCCACATCAGAATCAGAATAAGGAGGATACTCCTGTACATCTTCCGCAGAAGACTCAGAAGCCTCTGAACACTGTTCAAAACTCTCAAACTCAGGTTCCACCCTAGGCCTCTTATCAGGAGGGGGCATAGAACCTCTAATCAGAGTAATTAAATCTTCTGCCATTTTAAGCATATGTTTCTTAGGCACAGAACCTGAAGTGCTAGGAGAAGCCCCCACTGAAGCTAAACTTGGCCTACCTCTCAAAGAGGTTTTGGAAACAGAAGGAGAAGCTCTAACTACCTTGGGAAGAGAGGGAAGAACAGTTACCTGAGAAGCCTCCTCAGCCTGGCCTACTTCCTGAGAAGGCACATCCTGCAACAGTAAAGTCTCAGCCTGAGACTCAAGAGACTCCTGGCAAAACCTCTGGCTCCACTGAGCCTTCTAAAGAGCCGACGTCTGGGACTGGCGGTTCATCAACCCTAGGCTTCACTGCTTTGTCCTTGCGCTTTTTGGGCCAAGCGGGCGTCGGTGCATCCAACGGCATTTTATAATTACAACGCTTCCCAAACACTAACCTGGCACAGTCTAACCGTCTCTTAATAGTGCGTTTGTTAAATCTAGCACAAGAGCGGCATCCAACAACGTCGTGCTCAGGCCCTAAACAAGGTATACACAAGGTATGGTAATCCCTATGAGGTATCTGTTTCCCACAAGAAATACAGTTATTCACTTTTTCTGACATCCGGTTAAATACTGAGGCAAGAAAAACCAAAATGTTCTAACGGGTACTTAGCCAACTTTGATTCGGTCTGAAACTCCGACTTCAGAAAATTTCAGAACGCCAACCTGCACTCGCAAAACTGCTTCTGCATCGGACCATGCGGCAAAAAAGACTGAGGATATGGCGTCGGTCATGCGCATTAGTACCCTGACGTACTGACGTCAGTCTAATGCGCCCTGACCGACGTCAGCCTTATACTTTGGTATTCGGGCCGACTGGACAGCGGACTACCCAATTGTTAGGACTGCAGCAATGTGGAACGAAGAACATCTAAACTAAACTAAACTGCTATAACCCTGCCTTCTTAGTATTTCCATTTAATTATTCCTCTAAACATTCTCCCTAATTTCTCTCGACTCTCACATCTTTTCCATTTGCTAGGGTAAATATTCTCGGTGGAGGGCTTCTGGAAGGAGGAAAGGATAAAAACAACTCCGATAGGAAAGCTTGGGATCTCTGGAACTGGATTAAAACTACACACTCAAGTCTGAGTGATTTGATCCAGGAAAGGTTGACTTGATGGGTTTGATATCAGATCCAAACACGATCCAGAACCCAAGGCGGGGACAACAGATGAGATCACAGAAAGGACAACAAACCAAAGGGGGCAATGTGGAAAGCAGTTGCTCTACAGCAAGCTGCTTTCTGAAAAAATGTTATCACTGGGGGGGGGATTTGTACAGGAGACACGAGAGACTAGCATGGAGAAATGTGTCCCTTGGTGACTGTCACTCAGGGGGAATCAGGGCAAAAAAGCTGCTGCACTTAGTGTTGGAGGGGATGAAAAGAGACTGCAGCATTGGAAACCCCAGCAACTGAACACTCGTTCCACTATCTCTAGATTGAGGGACCACTTGTGAGGCATCAGAATGCTCCTTCTCAATTTGTCTGAGAGATTGCTGGATTTCCCGAGAATATGAGTTGCTATCAAAAACCTCTGACAGGAAATAGCCCACTGTCAAACTTTCATGGCCTCCCAACACACAGGATATGACTGAATTCCCCTTTGCTTGTTTACATAGCCTATTAATGATGTGTTTTTGAACTGAATGGCAATTACATCCTTGTGGAGCAAATCTTGAAAGGCCTACAATGACAGGACACTGATGTGACTGACCTCAGACTGTGTCCAGGTACCTGGCACTGTCTTCCTCCCCCCACCCTAGGAGTTAAGTGTCTGTGATAATGGTGGCCTGGGATTGACACAGAACAAACAGGTGGCCTACAGGAATGATGTGAGACTAAATACAAGGCAATGTGGCAATGGCAATAGCATACATTGGTGAGATAAATGGGAAAATCCATGGGATAAAACAAGACTCACCACTGATCTGCCAGGGTCCAGTGGAGAACTCTCATATAGAACCTTGCCAGCAGCACAAGAAATATATGTGCAACATTTCCATCTCTGGCTTGCTCTCTTCTTACCTCTTCAGCTCGATTTTCACAGTTGCTTCCTTTCTGATTGTTATTTTCAGTGCTGTTTCACAATGCTGACCTGGCTCTGCCCGCTCCATTTGCCCTCGCTCCACTCGGGCTCACGCCGCTACCCTACCCTACCTCCATTCCCACCCAGCCCCATTACAATTTCCTTTATATCATCCACTCCTTACCCTTCCTTCCCCAACATCCACTGACAAACTACTTCTTGTCAGACTCCAAATACATCACTTCCTTCCCCTACTATTACACCCTGTCTATAATCCCTACACCCTCCATCAAAAATGAAACACCTTATTACCACCTCACTCCTACTTCTTCTCTCTGCCCTAACCTCTTATCACTCACACCTTCCTTATTCTCTTTTATGCTCTCCTACCTCATAAACCTTTGACACTCATTCTACACCTTCCTACTTTCATATCTCTCCAGCCCTTTTCAACCTCTCCACCTCTTCTCTTTACAATCTGTCTATATTGCAAATCCACTATCCTACCTACAAATGTAAACTCAAGTTATACAAACTACATCTATGTACTACTGTACTCCCTCTTCCCACTAATAACGTACTCATATCTGGGGATGCCCACCCAACCCTGGCCCCTCCCCCTCTCCCCTCAATCAAACATCCCCCTTATCTTCTACCTCCCTTCCTTCCCGAAACACCTCTCACCATACTCAGCCTCTTATACTAAACTCATCCATATCCAATCACCTGGCAATAAAATTTCTAAATATTCAAAGCCTAACCAACAAAATAACTAATTTCCATGCCTGGATAACACAAAGAAACCCTCACATCCTTTCTTTATCTGAAACCTGGCTTAAGCCACATATCACTAACAATGAAATTCTCCCACCAGGCTATAATATCTATCGCTCTGATAGATTCCCAAAACAAGGGGGTGGTGTAATCATCCTCTACTCCAATAGCCTCAATCTCTCACATTTCCCCACACCCATTCCCGACTTTCACCCAGCTGAACTCATCACCCTTAACTGCCACTTTATCCCTCACAAAAAATTAGCTGTTGCTGCCATCTATATCCCTCCTGGAAACAATTCATCCACTTTAGAGAATATCTTATCCTGGTTTTCCCACAATATTCCCTATGAAACCCTCATCTTATGCGATGTTAACCTAGATTGGTCTAAACTTATAAGTGACTCTCCACAACTCAGCATCAACCTGCATGGTATCCATCAACTGATATCTTCTCCCACCCACCTACATAAAAACTCATCTTCCGGCTCCATAATTGACTGGATACTCATCAACTCCCCTCACCACTACCATAACCCCACTACCCTACCAGACCAACTTAGCGACCACCTCCCCACCACGGTCCTTAGATACACCATCCAAACCCCCAAATCCCACCTTTATAGAGATTGCTGAAAACTCTTTAATTTTAATGTAGTCAAGTTCAACTCTATTCTATCCACCACAGACTGGTCCATCCTTAAATAGATCCCTGTCAATAATGCAGTTACTACGTTCAATAGCATCTTCCTGAATACCCGAACTCCCTTGCTCCCTCTAGGAAGGTTAGAATAAAACCCAATTATGCTCCCTGGCTCTCAAAAGAAACTAAGTCCCTTATGCTAAAAAGAGATAGAACCTGGAAAGCCTGGTTCAAAACAAAGGAATTACCTCTGCTATATAATTATAGACACTTCAGAAATCTTACAAAAAAACAAACCAATAATGACAAAAAGTCCTTTTATAACTCTGCCCAATTCAATAACAAATCCAACCCTCGCAAGTTCTGGTATACTATTAACAAAATTCTCTCTCCAGGCTGCCCCTCAACTCCCTATCCCTACCCAAACACATCTCCTCTGGAAACTGCTACTCTTCTCAATAAACAGTTTATTGAAACCATTCAAATACTCATACCTTCCAACTGTAACACAACTTCCCTGCCTACCCCTCTCAATTCTTCTAACAAACAACTATTCTCTTTACATCCGTTTTCTACTTCCTACATCAGATCTCTTCTTCACAAACTCAAACCTTACTCTCCTTCCACTGGCACTCTACCTTCTACCTTTCTCAAACTTGCTGCTAACTCCATTGCCTATCCAGTATCTACACTAATCAATAGATCTATTCAGGAATCCACGGTCCCTACCCTATGGAAATCCTTTTTCACTATTCCCCTGCATAAAGGTGAAAACTCTACAGCCCCATCTAACAACCGACCTAAAGCTATTCTATCTCCCCTTTCTAAGATTCTCGAAAAATGTATCTACTCAACTACTCAACTACCTCCTCCAGCATAACCTCCTTACTCCCACTCAGCATGGTTTCCGTCCCAACCACAGCACAACTACTGCCCTCTTATCCTTTACACATACCATTGCAGAGGCCCTAGACAATAACAAACTCATATCACGTCTCTTCCTTGACCTTTCCAAAGCCTTTGACATAGTCTCCCATCCCCTACTGCTATCTAAACTTGCAGATCTCAATCTATCTTCTTCCTCCCTTGCCTGGTTCTCCAGTTAAGTATCTTGCAGGCAGCAATCTGTTAAATGGCTATCTTCCACTTCTCCATTCATACCTGTCCCAACTGGGGTACCACAAGGTTCCATCCCAGGTCCGCTCCTATTTAATGTCTTTACCAATGATCTCTATACTCCTTGTAAACAATCCTCCCTCATCCAATATTTAGAGAGGACTCGACTCTCATCTCCATCTCAGACAATGTCTCCAATCTCCACACACTTACTCAGCAGGCCTTCTATCCACTGAACAGTCGTTGTCCAGGAATCTACTTATTCTCAACCGTAAATAGACCAAGCTCTTATTATTTTTCCCCTGATCTCTCTCTCACCTCAAATAGAACAGTTGTGCACACTTACCATAAATGTAGATGTTCAAGTGTACTCACTGTTGCAGTCATCACACTTGGGTTATCCTGCCAGGGGTAGCCCTCAGTCGGCCCGAATACCAGAGGCTTAGTATTTCTGCATCGGTTGCTGTTGCTTCAGGACTGACATCAGGTCGTCAGGGGTATAAAAATAGGCAGACAACGCCATTACATCAGTTTTTCTTGCCCCAAATGTCATAAGCCTCCCAAATAGGGAGCTAAGTTATGGTGGAAAAAACACCACCAGTAAAAGGTAAATACCAATAGCCCTGTAAGGGGGAGTAATAGAGACAGAGAAGGAGAGAGAGAAAAACAGACAAGGGGGCTGGAGGGTGGGAAACCAGGACTGCAACAGTGAATACACTTGAACATCTACATTTACAGTAAGTGTATACAATTGTACTATATTCTTTGTGTTTCACTGTTGCAGTCATCACACAGGTTGATTCCCAAAGCTGAAGAATGGGTGGAGGCAGTCAAGAAGAGCTGGGGCTGGCTAGTATGCCCTGCAGGACTGCTGTTGCAAAGCCCGCGCTGGATTTGGAAAAGATAGACAGGTGGTAATGCTTGGTGAAGGTATGAACAGAACTCCAAGTAGCAGCTTCCAGAATGTCCCTGGTAGGGACCCCTCTGAGAAAGGCTGTAGAGGTTGAAGTTTCCCTAGTGGAATGTGTTCTGACCCCCAGAGGGGGTGGTTTCCCATGGTGTTTGTAACAGAAATGGATACAGTGTGCTATCCATTTGGAGATGGTTTATTTTGATATGGCCTTGCCCTCTGCCCCTGGTGCAAAGCTGACTAGTAACTGGTCAGATTTCTGAAGGGCTTAGTCCTATCAAGGTAGAATCTGAGCTGTCTGTGCACATCTAAAGAGTGCAGGATCCTTTACCCCTTATTTTGAGGATTAGGGAAAAAGGTGCGAAATGGATAGATTGGTTGAGAGCCACACTGGACACCACTTTAGGCATAAAGGTAGGGTTAGTCCAGAGGGAGACCCTGTCAGCATGAAAAATAATGAAGGGTTCTACAGCCGTAAATGCTTGTAGCTCAGACACTCTTCTAGCTGAAGTGATGGCTAGAAGCAAGGCTGTTTTCCAACAGAGGAATTTTAACTCTGCTGACGCTGCAGGCTCAAAGAGGGGGTAGCGTGAGCTTTTCCAACACAAAATGAATGTCCCAAGCAGGGGTGGGGACTCTTCTTGGTGGCCTTAAGTTGTTAGTCCCTCTCAGGAACTGTTTGCTGAGAAGGTGAGAGAAGAGAGGTGGCTCAGTGCTGTAATGAGCAGAGATGGCAGAGGCATGGATCTTAATGGAAGAGAAGGATAGGCCTTTGTGGAGTAGTTCTGCTAGGTAATCGAGGATGAGAGGTAAGGAGGGCTGTGCTGTATCTGCTCCTTTAGAGTGAATCCAGGAACAATACCTTTTCCACTTATCAGCATAGGATTTCCTTGTACTGGGTCTTCTGGCTTCACAAATGACATCCAGCACCTGCTTGCTTAGGCTGGCTACTGGAGGAGAATTCAAGGAATAAGCCAGGCTGCAAGGTTCAGTGTTTGCAATTGCGGATGCAAGATCTGTCCCTCCTGCTGAGTGAGGAGGGTTGGGACCTGGGGTAGGTGCCACTGTGGCATCCGTGACAGACTATGCAGTAGTGGGTACCAGTGTTGGTGTGGCCAGTCTGGGGCAATCAGGATTGCCCTTGGTCTTTCCTGCCTTATCTTGAGTAGTACTCTTGTAAGAAGAGGCAGAGGGGGAAATGCATAGATTGAGAGGTTTGCCCACTGGAAGGATAGGGCATCCACTTTCCAGGCCTTGCTGTGATATATCCTGGTGCAGAATTTGCTGAGGTGGTGATTGTAGGGGGAGGCAAATAGGTCGACCTTCGGGGTACCCCATTTCTGGGTTAGAAGGCTGAAGGTGTTGTGGTCTAATTGCCACTCTAGTGGGTCTAGGAGATTTCTGCTTAATGTGTGTGCCAGAGAGTTTTGTTTGCCTGGCAGGAATTGAGCTTGCAGGTGAATATGCATAGCTGAGGCCATGTTCCACAGGATCATGGCTAACCTGCAGAGAGGGTAAGAGTGGGTTCCCCGTGCTTGTTGATGTACCACATCACTGTGGTGTTGTTGGTTTTTATTAGAAGGGGCCCCGGTGAGAGTAGGGATCTGACAGCTGTCAGAGCGTGCTGAACAGCTAGCATCTCTTTTTGGTTGATGTGCAGATGAATTTGGTTTGGGCTCCAGTGGCCCTGAATGCACCTGCCGTCCAGATGTGCACCCCAGGCATAGTCTGATGCGTCTGTGGTTAGGGTCTGGGCGATGTGGGGTTCTGTAAAGGGAAGTGCCTTGTTGTGGTTGCATGCTTCTGCCCACCAAAGAAACTCTGTCCTGAGACAAGGTATTACAGGTATGATAGTTTCCAGGCCCTGAGAATGCTGGCACCAAAGACTTTTTAAGTACCATTGAAGTTTCCTAATATGCAGTCTGGCATATGGAATTAGTACAATGCAGGAGGCCATGAACCTTAGAATCTGCAGGATTTTCCTTGCGGACAGCTGGGTTCTGGAGGCCATTTGAGTGAAGTAGCCTGTCAGATAGAAGATGCAAAAACCAAACGGCTGCAGGTACACTGAGGTGCCCAAAACACACAACAACAGCAAAAGTAAATTAAGGCACCAAAGTTACACACTGGAAATCAGTCACTGTACTTTATTGCAGAAGACAAACGGTAAGCGCTTTCACAACTTAATGTTGCTTCATCAGACCACATCACTACAACTGATGCTTGGTTAAATACTAGGACAATTAGTATGACATCACAATTTAAAGAGATATTACTCCAGTAACATAAGAACATATATCGATATCCATAAGAAAAATGCATAAAATATATAGAAAGGTGTGTATTTACACACAATGATATTTAAAAAAGGGGGAATGTCATCCCTGATGGTTATTAAAATATATATATATATATATATATATATATGTACTTATACACACACATTTTGTGCATATATAACCATAATAGTACAATAAAAAATATATATAAAAAACTCATATTTAGTGTTTAAGGCGCCTTGCCTTAAGGTAAGGAACTAATGAGGTGCAGCCATTCAAACCAGGATATCTATCTGCTTGTAATTTAGTGATCCATTGTTGTTCTAATTCTTCAGTGGGGTTTTCTGCATCACCACCTCTGTTTGTCCTTACTATTTGTTGTAAGATTAAAAATTTAAAACAATGACTACTATCTGTATTCAGGACATGATTAGCTAGAGCATTTGATTGCTTCTGGTTCCGTATGCCCCTTATATGTTCTAACATTCTTTCTTTAAAGCTCCTATTTGTTTTGCCTACATAATAGGCATGGCATGCTTGGCAAAAACAAAAATAAACAACATCGACACTTTTACAATCATAGTAATTCTTCGGATAAAGTTTAAAACATTTCACAGGATGAATGTACTCATTTTTAGTGTAGACATGCTGACAAGCAGCACAATTCCTGCACGGGAAGGTGCCCTGTCTGTTTGAGAGATTTTTTCTAAAAGACCGATGTTCTCTATTACAGAGCTGCTGCTTTAAAGACACATTATTTCTAAAACTAAAGTTTGGGGTGTCACCAACTGTGGAAACCAGACCTGGTATTTCATGTAATAAGTGCCAATTCTTTTTAATAATTTCCATATACTTATTGATGTCACTTGCAAATCTAAACACTATTCTAAACTTATTTCTATCAATACTTGTATCATAAGGTATACTTGTATCAGCACCATAAGAGCTCATGTATGGTTTACATCCTGTAGATCTCAATTTCCATGCATCTGCTATCACTCTAGTGATTTCTGAGCTAGAATAGCCTCTTGTTTTAAATTCGTCTTGTAACTTATTTAAAGCAACTACTGTCTCTTCATCATTATTATGTAGGCGTAGGGTTCTATAGACTTGTCCTTTGAGGACATTTCTAGGTATGTGTCTCGGGTGCATGCTTGACCTGTGAAGACAGGCATTGGTTCTTGTAGGTTTGTGATAAATACTGGTTCTTATCTGCTTTAAATCAGTAAGGGTGACACTCACATCCAAGAAATCGACACATGTATCAGAAAAAGTAAAAGTAAACTTCAAAAAGTCTGTAGTACTATGCAGGTAATAAATGAAATTACTGATATTTTCACCATGCCCTTTCCACAAGACAAAAACATCATCCACGAAACAGACGTACCAGAGAATGTAGCCAAAAAATGGGTTAACATCTGACAAAACATATTGTTCTTCCCATCGTACTAGTGATAGATTGGCGTAGCTATTTGCACACGAAGTGCCCATAGCCATGCCAATCTTATGTAGAAAAAATTGATCCTGAAAAGTTACAATGTTATTTTCAAGTATAATCTCCAATAGTGCACAGACTAGCATAATCTTATTAGTAGTCAGCTTCTTATTCATATCGAGGAATTCTCTTATTCTATCAATACCCCAAACATTTGGAATACTAGTAAAAAGAGATTCAATGACCATGGTAAGGAATACAAATTCTTCATCATTATCAATGGTTTCTATTCTATTTTGCAACCGCTGTAAAAACATTTTTGTGTCTCTAAGAACTGTATAACAACTATCCAAGAACTCATGTAAAATGCCTTCTACATAAATAGATAGAGGCTCAGTGCACCATCCTGCTCCTGATACGATGGGGCGTAAAGGAGGAACCGTGGGATGTTTATGGATTTTAGGGAGTCCATAAATCCTAGGAACTAGAGGTTTTTGTACTGAAAAATAATTCAATAAGGATTCATCAATTACTCCTGTAATCAGTAAATCAAACACTAAAAAAGACACTTTATCAGTGATAGCAATTACAGCTGTTTTTGTCAGCATTTGATAGGTACAAGTATCTAATAGCAAAACCTTCATCTGATTAACATATAAATCTTTGTCCATTAATACAATTTTACCACCTTTATCTGCTTGTTTAATAATAAGAGAATGTAAATCCTGCAATTCATGTAGAGCCCTATATTCTTCTGTATTTAAATTATGAAAGGTGCAGCCTTGCGTACCAGGAGTATAAGCTTCATTAAAAGCATTTTCACAGATATCTAAAAAATCTTTGTATGCCTGAAGGGGTGAGAGGTACAAAAGTGCTAGGTTTCTTGTATATATTTACATTGACATTTTCATTATTACGAAACATGCATTTTAATGATAAATTCCTACCAAGCAAGATAGGCTTGTTTTTCTGGAGTAAGGAATGCCATCTGGGATGCTGTGTCCAAGCTTGCTCCCAGGAATAATTTTTTTATGACTGGGGACTAGTTTTGATTTCTTTTTATTGACAGTGTACCCCAGGGAGGTTAGAAGGTCCTTTACAAATATCAGGTGCTGGAAAGTACAGTTGTGTACACTTACCATAAATGTAGATGTTCGAGTGTATTCACTGTTGCAGTCATTACATTTGGGTTATCTACTTGCAGTAGCCCTCAGTCGGCCTGATTAACAAAGTCTTGGGTCCTGCATCGGTTGCTGTCCCTTCTTCCGTGACGTCAGGTCATCAGGGGTATAAAACATGCAGCCAATGCCATTACATCAGTTTTTCTTGCCCCAGATGTCAGGTGCCCCCCTAATAGGAAGCAATTAAATATATAAATATAGAAGGATATACCTCCAACAAAAAAGCAAATACACCAAAAAGCTTTTAAGCATAGTAAAGGAAAGTAGAGGTATAGCCAAAAGAAGTTAGGGGGCTGGAGGGAGGGTGACCAGGACTGCAATAGTGAATACACTAGAGCATCTACCTTTACGGTAAGTGTATACAACTGTACTATGTTCTTCATGTTTCACTGTTGCAGTCATTACATTTGGGTAGATTCCCAAAGCTAAGGTAGGGAGGAGGAACTTAAGTAACATTAGGACCAGCTATAAGGCTCTGCAAGACTGCAGTGGCAAAGCCAGCTCTGTACTTAGAGAAAATTGGTAAATGATAATGCTTGGTGAAAGTATGTACAGAACTCCAGGTAGCAGCTACTAGGATGTCCCTGGTACGGATGCCTCTGAGAAAGGCTGTAGAGGTAGATGCAGCCCTGGTAGAGTGGGGTCTGATGCCCTGTGGGATAGGTTTTCCATGATGCTTATACCAGAAATGAATGCAATGGGCTATCCATTTAGAAATGGTTTGCTTTGAAATAGCCTTTCCCTCTTTCCTTGCAGCAAATGCCACCAGCAGTTGTTCAGCTTTCCTTTGAGGTTTAGTCCTGTCCAAGTAGAATCTAAGTTGTCTGTGCACATATAAGGAGTGCAGTATCCATTCCCCTTTGTTCTGTGGATTAGGAAAGAAGGTTGGCAAATGAATGGACTGATTAAGAGCCACAGTGGATACCACCTTGGGCACGAAGGAGGGATTGGTTCTGAGGGACACCCTGTCCGCGTGACATATGATGAAAGGCTCCACTGCCATAAGGGCCTGTAATTCAGATACCCTTCTTGCTGAAGTGATTACTAAAAGGAATGCTGTTTTCCAAGAAAGAAATTTTAAATCTGCAGTAGCAGCTGGCTCGAAAGGAGGAAGAGTGAGTTTCTCCAAGACAAAGTTAAGGTCCCAGGCTGGAGTTGGAGCTCTCCTCGGTGGCCTTAAATTTTTGGCCCCACTGAGGAACTGCTTGAGCAGTGGGTGAGAGAAGAGGGGAGGATCTGTGTTATAATGCGTTGAAATGGCGGAGGCATGAATTTTGATGGAGGAAAAGGACAAGCCCTTGTCTCAGTTAAGTATTGTAAAATCTGAGGTAAATTGGGCGCTGCTGTGCTCATCCCTTGAGACTGGTTCCAGACACAGAATCTTGGGTTTTTGTGGCCACTTGTTTGAAGTGGGTTGTCAAATAAATCTGTTTCTCTGGCATGAGGAAAGCCATCTGGGAAGTTGTATTCAAGCTTGCTCACAGGAATATAATTTGCTGACTGGGTACCTGGTGTGAATTCTTTTCATTTATGGTGTACCCCAGACAAGTCAGCACCCTTTGTACAAAGGCCAGATGATTCAAAAGTATGTCCTGGCTTTCTGCCTGAATTAGACAATCATCCAGGTAAGGGTATATTTGAATATTTCTTTGCAAAATGCAATAACTGGAGCTAGGCACTTTGTGAATACCCTGGGCGCAGTAGATAAGCCAAAGGGCAGTGCAGAGAACTGATCATGTGTGTAGCCTGCTTTGAAGCGTCGGTATCTTCTGCAAGATTAAATACAACCAGCAACAGATTCCACAGCAAATTTATTGCAAATAAAGCACAAATATATTCTGTAAGATTCCCTAATAGGGATGTGCAGGTATGCTTCTTTTAAATCTAATGTTGCCAACCAAGCATCCTTGCCTAGAATAGGAAGCAACTGGTGAAGAGTCAGCATCTTGAATTTTGGAATCACCAAAAAGGTGTTGAAAGGTCCAGGATAGGACGCCATGAATTGTCTTTTCTGGGTACCAGGAAAAGTCTTGAATAGAAACCTTGTCCCTTTTCCTCTTCTGGTACCAATGGAATAGCCCCCATGCTTAAGAGAGAAAGTACTTGCTTTTGGGACTCTGCCCACTGATTTGGGGGTAGATCTGGCCAGCCGCTTGGTGTTGGTAGCTTGTGGAAGTGAAATCTGTATCCTTGGGATACTATATTTAAGACCTATTTGTCCTGGGTTATGAGTCTCCAGTTTTTGGTCTTTAGACCAATCTTTCCGTCTAAAGGAGCATTCAGTTAAGAAGTGCTTGGGAGTTTTAAAGGCATTTCATTGAGACGGTTTTCCATAGGGGGGAGTCTTACTACTCCCAGATTTGGATGCGGAAGCCCCCCACTGCTTAGTCTTGTGCATACCCTTTGACTGAAACCTGGGGTTTCTGCTGTGTCTGGGTTTGGAATGGGAAGATCTGTAAGGGGCCGGAAAGGACGAATTCTTAGAGGGTCAATGCCTACTAAACCTTGGAGGCTGAACTTGTAAAAAAATATTTCACAGTTTGCATAGATTTAGCTTTATCTTCCATCTTTTTAAGAACTTCCTCAGCTTTGTTGCCAAACAGGTGGTCTTGATTTACGGAAGCATCCAACAGTTTAGCTTTAACATGATCAGGCAAAGATTGCTCCTTAAGCCAAGCAAGCCTTCTGAGTACAGACCCAGTGACAGCAGCCCTGCAAGAGGCTTCTAAAGAATCAAATAAACAGTGCAAAGTATGTTTTCCAACCTGTTCAGCAGAATGCATTAAATCCTGTAATTCTTTATTTTCAGCACAGTCAGGAATCAACATAATTTTCTGTTTAAGCAATCCAATAACATGTTGTTGATACTTTAACATATGAAACCGACAATTTAAGGCCCTAATGGCCAAGGTTGCAGAAGTGTAAGCCTTCTTACCCCATCTATCCAGCGCCCTGGAGTCTCTATCAGAAGGGGTACGATTTTTACAGTAGATGCCCGTGGGTCCCTGTGAAATAGTCTCTGGATCTGCAATAGGATTTTTAAAAAGGAACTTGTGAGAATCAGGGACTCTGTAATACCTATTAGGTTTTCTGGGAACAGGAGGCAAAGAATCAGGGGCCAAACTAGATTCCGAAAAGGCATCATCAACAATGTCTAGTACCTGAGGTATAGCTAAAAGCCTATGCTGAGATAGGAGTAAGAAATCCCTAAGCCTCTTTTTTGAATCAGAAAAATCCTGGCGTTCCCATTGAAAATGCTCCCTTAAAGTGTGCAAGGTTTCACCAAAAGAATAATCCTCTACAGGGGAAGCAGAGGGAATAGAGTCCTCTGCATCAGAATCCTCATAAGTAGATAAGGGTAAATCCAGATCATCAGAAGAATCAGAAAATTCAGAATCCTGATCGGAGGATTCATAAACAAATTCAGTCCTAGGTCTCTTAGAAGGGGGGGGGGGGTTGGCTTCCCCTGATTAGAGTTATAAGATCTTCAGCCATTCTTGTAATTTGTTTTTTAGGCATAGAGGCCTGTGCATGTGGCCTGGGAGTCATTTTCTTAGGCATGGTTCAAGGTTTAGGCCTTAAAGAAGAAGGAGGCATTGGTTTAATATGCAGTTCCGTAGGCATGAATACACCCTCAGAAGCTGGTGCCTGCACAGTGGCTCCGGAGCCATCCAAGGTAGAGACATCCTCAGGTTCCACATTTGAAGCATCTTGCAGCATACTGGAATCCGAATGGGTCTCAGTAGAGGCCTGTGAATCAGAAGTAGTGGGTATCAGGGGCTGTGAAAGCGCCTCAGTGAGTACTGGTGAACTGGCGACTGGCTTAGGAGAAGCGTCATCGACAGCTTTGGACCTAGGCGGCCTGTATCTGTCTTTATTCTTTGCGTTTTTTTCAGAATACCAGTAGTCAGATGGCTAACCGATGACATTTCAGGATAATTGAACCGAGAACTAAAATATTTAGAGGTGAAATATACAGACGACGGATAGTGCGTTGATTAAATAAGGCACAAAACCAGCAGCAAGGTACGTCGTGGTCAGGGCCTAGGCAAGGAACACAGTACGAATGAAAATCTTTGTGAGGTACTTGCTTTCCACAAGAAATGCAATTATTAACTTTTACTGACATCTGTAAGGAGCAAGAAAAAGTTTCCCCAATGGGGTACTTCGCTTTAGTTGAAGACTTCGGCTCTGAAACTCGAACAAAAATTTCAGGAGTCGGCTGACCGGCACTTGCGAACTGCTTCTGCTTCAGGCACCGCACGGCAAGAAAGACTGATGTAATGGCATCGGCTGCTTGTTTTATACCCCTGACAACCTGACATCACAGAAGAAGGGACAGCAAACAACGCAGGACCCAAGACTTTGTTATTCAGGCCGACTGAGGGCTACTGCAAGCAGATAACCCAAATGTAATGACTGCAACAGTGAAACACGAAGAACATCGGCTTGAGGACCCATCGATCGCTGGCGATGGAAGTCCGGTTTTTGCATGGTGGGCAAGTTTTCCTCCTAGGGGCATGAACAACTGGGCAGAGGTGAGGAGTGGACTTGAGAAATCATTGTGGATTCTTTCCGTAAGAGGGTGGCTTAGCACTCCTTGTTTTAGAAGTGGAGGTACCCCATTGCTTGGATCTCTGCATACCCTGAGACTGTAGTCTGGGGATCTGTTTCCCCTAGGTCTAGTCTGAGATGGCCTTGAGTCTGGAAAGGACCAATGTTTCGAGGGGCAATGCCTACTGAATCTTGGAGGCTGCACTTGCAAAAAAATCCTTGACTGTCTGCATAGACTTAGCCTTTTCTTCCATCTTTTTTAAAATCTCTTATGCTTTGGTGCCAAACAGATTGTCCTTGTTCAAAGAAGAGTTCAATAATTTTGATTTAACATGGTCTGGCAAGGTCTGCTCCTTAAGCCAAGTATGCCTTCTAAGTACAGAACCTGTGACTACTGCCCTACAAGATGCTTCTAGGGCGTCAAACCCACATTGCAGGGTATGCTTGCTGACTTGGCTTGCAGAATGCATAAGCTCCTGTAATTCTTTATTTTCTTCACAGTCAGGAAAGGTAGATCATTTTTGCTTAATAAGTTCCATAGTATGTTGCTGGTATTTCAGCATGTGGAACTGACAATTCAATGCTCCAATGGCGGGAATTGCAGAGGTGTATACTTTTTTACCCCATCTGTCTAAAGCTCGGGAATCCCTGTCCAAAGGGGTGGGATTCTTAGTTGTAGTTGCTTTTATTCCTTTAGGTCCTTGGGAGATGACCTCTGGGTCAGCAGTAGGATTTTTGAAAAGAAATTTGTGAGAGTCAGGGACTCTGTAGAACCTGGCTGGTTTCCTTGGAGCAGGGGCTAAAGTATCAGGACTTAGACTGGATTCCATAAAGACAACATCCACAACATCCGGAACAGGAGGGATAGCTAAGGGTCTGTGCTGTGGTAAATCTAAAAATTCCCTGAGTCTCTTTTTGGACTGAGGATTATCCTGGCATTCCCAGTGGAAATGCTCTCTCAAAGTATGTAGGGTTTCACCAAAAGAAAAATCCTCTGGAGGAGAAGCAGAAGGAATGGATTCCTCTGCATCTGTATCCTCATAGTCAGATAAGGGCATGTCTTCATACTCAGAAACCTCAGAGTCGTTGGACTCTTGGTCAGTTAAAGCTGCTGGGGATGTCTCTTTTTCTTTTAGCAGGGGAATGTTGGCTTCCTCTAGTCAGCATGATCAGGTCTTCTGCCATTTTAAGCATTTGAGATTGTGGCAAAGCAGCAGGCACTTGAGTTTGGATTTTCGTTTTTTTAGGTGTAGCACGTACTCTTGGCCTTAAAAACTCAGTAGTTTTAGAAAAAACTTGAGACGTGAAAGAAGTCGTCTGTTTGGGTCGAATATCAGTAATGCGAAGAATTTCCTCAGAAGCCGGTGCTTGCACAGTGGCTCCGGACCCACCCCAGGTAGAGACATCCGCAGATTCCATAGTCAAAGAAGAGTCTCACGGCATACCGGACTCCGAATGGGTCTCGGTAGCGACCTGCGAATCCATCGAAGCGGGCATCAGGGGCTGCGAAAGTACCTCACTGAGTACCGACGAACTGGCGAACGGCTTAACGGAAGCACCATCGGCAGTTTTCGACCTGCGAGGTCTGTCTCTGTCTTTATCCTTATGTTTTTTTTGGAAGATCAGTAGTCGGATTGCTTACCAAAGCCATTTTGGAATAGGGAGATCGAGAACTAAAGTATTTAGCTACAATAAGGGCCCAATGATGAATAGTTTGGGCGCTGAACAAAGCACAAAACCGACAGGGAGGTACGTCGTGGTCTGGGCCTAAACAGGTGATGCAGTAAGAATGGAAATCCTGGTGTGGTATTTGTTTTCCACAGGCGAGACAATTGTTAACTTTTTCTGACATCGGTTAGAGCAAGAAAAAAGGATCCCCAATGGAGTACTTGGCTTTAGAAGACTTCAGGATCGTTCAATTTCGGAAACAAAAACTCAGGTAGAGGCTGACCGGCACTCATGCGAACTGCTTCTGCTTCAGGCTCCTCGACAAGAAAGACTGATGTAATGGCTTTGGCTGCCTGTTTTTATACCCGACGACCTGACGTCAGTCCTGAAGCGACAGCAACCGACGCAGAAATACTAAGCCTCTGGTATTCAGGCTGACTGAGGGCTATCCCTGGCAGGATAACCCAAGTGTGATGACTGCAACAGTGAAACATGAAGAACATCCACCTTTACTATTACTTCCTCTAATAATACTGCTATCCAACCTGAAGCTCACACTAAACTCCTTGGGGTCATCATAGATGATGAACTCAAATTCAACTTGCACATCCTCCAAAGCATAAAAAAAGTCTCACCAGAAACTTGGTTTACTGTATCGCAACAAAAAATTTCTGACTACAAATGCCATACTCTCCCTTGCACAAGCTCTTCTCCTCCCCTCCCTTCTATATGCTACCCCAGTACTCACCAACATCTAAACTACTACTTTAAACAAACTCCAGCAAACCTGCCACAAGATAGCTAGATTTATCACACACTCTCCATACAGTACATATCATTGCCTTGCGCTAAATACTCTCCACTGGTTAGAATTTCCCCATCTTCTACTGCTGTCACATCTTCAAATGTTACACTTCATTCTTTACAAACCTTCATCCTGCCCTGGTCTCTCTCCCTATCTACACTCCTCTGCGGACTCTCCGTACCACTAATCAGCAACTACTACAAATCTACCAACCCAAAAAAATAGCTGGCAAACTCCTATATAAACACTCTGTCACCCAAGCCTGGAACAAACTCCCAAGAGACATTTGTTCCATCATTCACCCATCCCACTTTAAAGAAAAACTCAGACTTCATCTCCTCAACTCCAAAATATGTCCTTGTCAAGCCCCTACTTAAGCTCCCCACAACCCTGCTATATACCTTTTCAGTCCCTCCACATACAGCTAAGTACTCCACTATTGTGGATACTTATTAAACACGACAACCAGTACTGTTGGACTTAACTATATGTAAATATATTTTTAGTCTGTAAAAAATATTGATATGTATATATCATGTGTTTGCATTTCTGTTTTGTCTGTAACGTTCTTGTATAACTGCTTTTGACCATATTTTTGACTCAAATGTTTGATTCTCTGTAAACTGTTTGAGTTTTTTTTTTTGAGCTTTTCTCCTCGGGTCTCCACTGAAAATGGCCCCCAAGCTCAGCTGGACCAACCCGGTTAACAAATGTCTATAAATAAATAAGTAAATAAATAGATGCGGCCATCAAAACTAGAAGCCTAGACGAACGAAGAAAGCTGCAGAGCTCTGTGGATTTAGAACCAGAGATACCTGAATTTGTAAACAGGACAGTCTGGAAGGGAGCAATTTGGCAAATTGATTGTTGGCATCCGGACGTAATCTGATAAATTCCAGGGTCTGTACAGGTTGTAGGTTGGATTTATTTTAGTTCACAGTGATCCCCAAGGATAAACACAGTTGAAGCAAGTAGTCCCTGGCTTGGATTATGGATGCATTTCTGGTTGCTGTAAGTAGACAGTTGTTCAGTGATGTTGCCCATGGGTGAGACTGACAACTGAACTGCTGGCATCCAGATGACATCTGATGAATTCCAGGGTCTGTACAATGTGTAGGTTGGAACTGTTTTAGTTCACAGTCATGCCCAAGGACAGACACAGTTGAAGCAAGTAGTTTATGGCTGGGATTAAAGATGCTTTTCTGGCTGCTGTAAGGAGCTAGTTGTCCAGTGCCAGTGCACACTGGTCAGATTGCTCTCCTGCCCTCCCAGGATGGACTGAGGAAGGAACACATAAGGCTGGAGCTGGGGTCAAAAGAACCTCTGGTCTTGGAGCCAAGGCAGAGGATATGATACTTAGGTCCATACTGGTCTGTAAGAAGGTGCGCATCAGCTACACCAAATCACATCCATTAAGACTTTCATATGACCTGGCATACCTGGAAGAAGCTGAGGACACTGGCTTCAAGGGCTTGGAAGCAAATGGATTCAGGCCTCACATACGAAGTGGAGAAGCTTGGATCCAGGTGAAAGAAAGCTCTGCTCACAGAAGGAGGGGATGAAACCTCCGTTGCAGAAACAGCGTCCGAAAAAGGTGAAGAAAGCAGGCCCTTCAGGATCGATTTATTACGTCGCTCATTTAGTGTCTGCTGACTGAAGCTAGCACAAATATCATATGGAGTTTCGCCGACAAATGCGGAACCCCGAAACAGTACACACACTCTTCATGAAGGTCGCTATTTGGAAGTTTACCACTCCAAGAAGAGCAGTGTTTAAACCCCGTAGTTCCCTTCTTCTCAGACATAATAGCAAACACTCACAAAAACAAGGAAAGAGTGAGGAAAGTGAAGAAAAGAGGAAATACCAACAATGGTATTGGGATACCACAAGGGGAGAAGGGCCAATACCAACAATGGTACGAAAGGAATACCTGTGGGTAGAGCTGAGTGTAGAAAGATACCAAAGAACTATAAACTAACAGGAAACAATTTCACAAAAACTTGTAAATTTAGAAAGCTAAATCACTTAGGTGGAGAGCTCAGTGAAACGCTGCTATATGGCTATGCGGCAAACAAGATCTGAGGTAACTGAGTGAAGGGCGTTGTGGTCAGCAGCTTAGCTCGAGAGCTTTTGGTGCATGCAAACTTGATATAAGGCCGACTTGGTTCCGAGGGCTCGGAACCAAACCCATCAGTGATGAACAGGAAGAAGATTAACAACTTTAGATGCATGCTTAGCACTCCACCTTGAGGAGAGCGGTGCCCAAACAATACACACACACATTTATGTGTTGGAGGCATCTTATGCCCACACTCAACACACTTTATAAAACCAGAAATTTATTTCTCTATAATCAGATTGAAGAAAACAACCAGCTAAATTGCTAATCAAAATATGACAGTCAAGAAACAACTACTAAATACAGACATTATAAGACAACAATCCACCAACAAACACACAATCTACTACAGCAATAAGACATGTACTAACTATGTAGAGATAGAAGGTTTTTTTTTTAATAACTAGAGAAATGAAAAAGATGGCAAAGCATCTGGATGGAAAGGTGAAAATGAGACTGGGGAGATTCAGGGAAGGCAGATTATTATGGGTAGAGGAGGTGGAGCATCGAGGCTGAAGATTCTGAGATGCCAGCTTCAGATATGAGTCAGATCCAGTAATCCACAGGTTGAAAGGGATGGAAAGGACAACAATGAATCCTGTTATGTCTAACTTCCAAACAGTGCTTTAATCTTTAATATTTATTCAAACGTTCTTATCTATCATATACATCTACAATACCCCTACTAACTACTGTTACTCTACATCTGTATTGTTTGAATATTGTAATCTTAGCTTGTGTAAATGTACAAAATATTTTATCCACTATACAAACTGTATACAAGTTTTGTCTCTTATTTTTATACTGCTTTCTGAAAAAGCCGCCAATTCCTGCTGACCTACATTAAATAATGCTATAAATACTAATGTGTACCTGTGTATTATTTCATTTCTTAGAGCTTTTCACTAAAAACGGGCTCAAGTCCAAGGCCCCCACTAAAAATGGGCTCAAACCCAGATGGACTATCATAGTTAACATGAAAATAAAAAATAGCATAAAAACAGAGAGATTTGATTATGTAGACCAACACAGTGTTGCTAAAAATGAGACAGCACCAGTCCAAGGATACCCAAGGGGTACCCTATACATCCAGGAAGGAAAAGGACTCGGGGGAAGCAGGGAGGGAGTGAATACTGCAGCAGTAAAGGCAAGGACATCTACTGTTATGGTAAGATTTTACACAACTGTACTATGTTCTTACATTCACTGCTGCAGCATTCCTTACATATGGAAGAGTGCCAAAGCTCAGGAAGAAACTTGGGAGGAGGAAGGAGCAATAAAGCCCTCTAGGAAACCGTGAAGAATGGCCCTAGCAAAACCAGCCCTAGCTGTAGAAATATCATCCAGCTTGTAGTGCTTGTTAAAATGTATGCACTGAGGTGCAGGTAGCTGCTTCAAGAATAGATTTAGTATCTATCCCCTTGGGAAAAAAGCACCAGAAGAAGCCACAGCTCTAGTCGAATAAGGCTTTACAGGAGAAGGAAGGCTCTTGCTATGAAAAGTGTAACAAAAAATAGCCTTCGAAATCCAAGAAGAAATAGTTTGCTTGGATACAGCTAATCCTAAAGACCTAGGATGAAAAGAAAAGCAATTGATCAGATTTTCCAATATCCTTAGTCTTTTCCAAATAAAATCTCAGTTGTCTATGCACATCCAAAGTATGCAGCACCCGCTCATTATCAAATTATGGAGATGAGAAAAAAGTAAGCAAATGAACAGACTGATTAAGTGACAACTCATTAACCACCTTAGGCATAAAAGAAGGATTAGTACACAAGGACACTCTACTTTTGAAATATCAAAAAAGGAGGACAAGTCACAAGGGATTGTAACTCAGACACCTGTGTGGCAGAAGTAAGAGCTAATAGGACTTTTAGAATGAGAGGAAGGGGAGGAAATACATAAAGAAACATCCCCTTCCAAGAAAAAAAAAAGGACAGCCAGCTTCCAAAACCAAAAGACCTGGGACTCTAAATAGAGGAACTTGACTGTTTAGAGGGGCGGGAAATAGTTCTTCTTGAGGAGTACCCCTCTGGTGGAAAATGTCCAGAAACGCATCCCTGTGAAACATCCATTTGTAGGACTGAGTTAAGGACCTGCTCAGAGTGTCTGCCACAATGTTCTGATCTGAAGGAATATAAACTGCCTGAAGAGTCACTTGATAGTTCACAGCAAAATCCCATACCTGAAGTACCAACCGGCAAAGAAGATAAGATATTGTTCCTCCCTGTTTGGTATTGTCTGTGAATACCTTGAGAGGCCCTAGAGAGAAGAGATGAAAGACCTGAAGAACCAGTATAAGAGCTCTCATCTCTTTGACACTGATGTAATCCTTCTGCTGAAGAGGTGACCACACCCCTATACCTTTAGGGAGCCAAAAGCTGCTCCTCATCCCAAGTCTGAAGCATCTGTGAACAGTTTCTGAGAGGGAAGAGGGGATGAAAAGGAAGCCCTTGATTTAGAGATAACTGCTGAATCCACCAGTGAAGTTCCTTCTTGAGAGAAGGAAGAAGTGGAACTACAAAGTATAGAGGATGTGTAAGTTGAAGCCACACTGACTTAAGAAACCACTGAAACTTTCTCGTGGAATTTGGCCAGAGGGAGCTTTGGAATGGTGGATGCTATAAAACCCAGAGCTCTCAGAAACTCCCTGGCTGTTATGGAAGCCACTGGATGTCAGCATAGGCATCATATGGATCCTGCAACCCAGAAAGACATGATCCTGAGAGGACGTCAGAGAGGAAACTTTGAAGTTTATTGTGAACCCTAGGTTCTAAAAAAGGGAAATGGCAAAATGACGATTTTGCAATAGGATCTCTGGAGAATAAGCCTGAATCAGCAGATAGTCCAAGTAAGGATATTTTGGATCCCTTGAAAACTGCAAAAAGCAATCACAGGAGCAAGGCATTTGATGAATACCCTTGGGGCAGCAGAATGGCCAAAAGGCAAAGTAGAGAACTGAAAATGCCAGGAAGCAACAGAGAAGCATGAACACTTCCTGAAAAGATGATGGATCGGAATATGGAGATAACTATCCTTGAGATCCACAGACACTATACAGGCCTGGGGCAGCAAGAGAGGAAACAGAGTCTGAAGAGACAACATGTGACAGGAGGGCACCTTAAGACAAGTGTTGAAATGAGAGAGGTATAGAACTGGTCTGCAAGTACCATCATTCATAGGCACTATAAATATTCTTAAGTAAAACTCCTTCCCCCTTTAGGACACAGGCACTTCTTGAATAGTGCCCTGAGTAAATGCTAGGTAAACACCATGGTGAAGTAAGTGAAACTTTAATAAACAGACATAAAAGGCTACAAAACAATAAAACAGGCACAAAAGGTAAGTGCTTTCGCTACCTGCCAGGTAGCTTCTTCAGACCTAAATCATAACAGTCAAACCATCTGTATTTAAATGCAATGAAGCCAATCAGAAAAAAGAACTGATTATGACATTAAGATGTCCCTATAAAACTTAGAATGCTCTGACCCTGGATTCAGTAACTGTAGTAGGAGCTTCCTCCTTAACTAAAATCTGTGGAACACCCCTAGACCCCTTGGAAATAATCAACCATGGTTCCCCTGAATGTCTGAAAAGCACACCCTCAAAACCTTGTCGGCCATAGTTCAAGACAGATTCTCACTGGCCTCCAACCCAGTTGTGGCACAGGAATCTGACAAAAAAGCTGGGTAAGCCTCTATGTTCTCACTGACCTTGGGAGAAACACCCAGCAGAAGCTGGACAGTGGAAGATTCCAGACTTTATTTTTTCACCTTCTTCTTCTTCCCTAATGTCTAAGCCTCGGAGTGAGAAGTTCCTTCCATTTTATCTTTAAGCGAGAAGCTTAAAGCGCTGGTTCGCATGATACAAAGAAAGGGAAGAAAGCCTACTATGAAGGATTTTCAGTATGAATGCCTAACAAATCAAACAGGACATACGGCCGTTCTCCTAGGCAGAAAAGGCACTTATCGTAGTGGTCTTTATGGTCTCCCACACTGGCATTTATCCTTCCTGGATGACATTAATCCCTAATAGCAATAAAAAAGCCAAGAAAAAAAAATCCAACAGAAGTTGGACTTCAGAACAAGGTGTAGGCATTCACTGGAGAACAAAAATGCGTTCAGAACAAGATGAAGGCATTTGCCAGAGAATGAAAATATGTTCAAACTGGCAGAAAACTTGATGTAGGTGAACAGGCTGACAACCAGAAGAAACATTCCAAATGGTGGCAAAGAAGTTCAGAGATGGTATGCCTGAACATTACCTTTTATAGCCTACTCTACATGAGCACTGTATGAGTGACGTTTGGCATACCTTAAAGCAACAATAGGCTTTGGTATACTGGCTGGACGTCAGGCTTCCACGGCAGGGAATCCCATACATAAGGAATACTGCAGAAGTGAATGTAAGGACATCATGGGATGAAACACTGTACAGACAAAACAGTGGTTATGGCAGCAAATGAAAGAACTGAGAAAAGGCTGAAAACTGAGACAGCAGAGAAAATAATAGACCAGGTTAACAAATTTTAATATCGGGGAGGTATGACTGAAGTAGAAGAAAAATTTGAATGATGTGAAAGTTAGAATCAAAGTTTTTGCAGCCAAATGGTATAAAGCATCAAGATTTAATATGTGCAAAAGACTGCCAAAGAAGCTAATAAGCAAGGTGTGGAAAACAGTAGTGTGAACACTGCACTACTTCTGTATGGCACAGAAACCTAGACATTCAAGGCAGAGCAGTGGAGGAAGTACGCTGTGATGTAGATGATGTGCTGGAGATGGGTATGAAGAACACTGTGTGACAGAGATTGCAGTGGTTCAGTCATGCATGCGGGGCAGCAAAGTCTGTTTGGTAAAGCAGATAAGGGAGAAAAGACAAGAAGAAACAAGGATGTCCAGCCAAGAGATCGATTTATTGTATGACAGAAGAACTGTGATTGTTGAGCATGACTGGCAAAAAGGCAGGACAGTGATAATGAATCAAAGCAGGTGGCAGTGCTGGCAAGACACCCTGATGCCATGTAAAACAGGGGAAAAATTGAATGAATATTTAAGCGGAGAAATTTGCTTTGGAAGAACAAAACAAGTAAATAAGTTTAAATATTTTAATGCAGCTTGCTACACTGAAAAAATATAATAAACTGCAAGATGAGAGAAAACATTTCAGGTGTCTTTCTGCTACAGGAACTATATAGTTTAATTCAGGTATGCATACATGAGACAATGTATAAGTATTGTTAACAGTATATGAAAAAAGCAAGTGCGAAAACGAGGTGTAAATTCAATAGAAATCCAAGCAAGTTCAAATAAAGCCAGGTTACTTGAAGTTAAGGTAACAATTTATTTAGTAAAGAAACAGACGGATCTTACCTTAACCTTAATCGTTAACTTAACTTCAAGTAACCTGGCTTTATTTGAACTTGCTTGGATTTCTATTGAATTTACAGCTCGTTTTCGCACTTGCTTTTTTCATATACTGTTAACATTTAAGTTTTTGCTACAAGTGCGTTAACTTGCAAGCAACCAGAGCGCATTTTAAATCTATTAGTTAATGTATAAGTATTGCCTTGCTAAACTTAAAAGGCCATAATCTCAGTAGGAATAGTTCAGCTGTTCAATGAAAACATGGCAAAATACTCATCTTTGCCGAATTCTCCAAAAACCTGTTAACACTGGTCTAGAGGGCTCTCCTTTCCCAGGATATAATGACATAAGAGCTGGTTACAATACTTAAGGTCCAGAAGGTAATTTCGAGGCTAATGTGAATATAAATTCTAATAAAGATACATGTGAAGATACAAGTCTCATAGACCCCAATATTTCTATCAACTTTATTACTACTTACAGTAGACACAGTAACCACTGTTTAGCTATCTTGAGAAAAAAATGGGATTTATTTAAGATGTATCCTGACATCTATCAGAAGATAGGTGAGGGCCCCAGGGTGACCTTTAGAAAAGGAAAGAACCTTAAATCACTACTAGAAAAACAGGATACAGTAATAGTAAGGAATCCAGGCATGTCTAAATGCCTAAACTGTAACTATTGTAAACATGTTGATGAAATTAATATTTTCCAAATCAATGGTACAACATGCAGACTAAAGGGTAGATACAATTGTAATTCTACCTTTGTCACATACTTAGCAAAGTGTAGATCCTGTGCAGCGTACTATGTAGGCAAAACTGAGAGAAGATTAGGCTGTATGAACACCTGTATGCTATAAAGAAATGTAAATCTGAAAACGCATTAGCAAAACACATTTTCTGTCATAAGGACCATTCTTTCAAATTCCTTGTTATAGACCAAGTTAAAGTTGATATTAGAGGAGGCTCTAGACCTCTTAAACTTGAGGAACTTGAGTTGACTTGGCAGGTTAGATTAAATGCATACAGTTCTCCAGGGTTAAATGACGCTTGTTCAATTAGCAGTGTGTTGAAATTAAATAGCCTAAAGAGGTCAAAAAATATGAGTATACTAAGTAATATAGAATAAAAAGTAACTAGTATAATACATATTTATTTGTATGCCTTATGTAATACTATGGGTTTATCAATTTGCGTGACAGTTTCCACTCAAAGGGTTGTGTATGTCTCTCTTTTTTAGCCAATTTTATTTAATTTAAATTTTTTTTTTAGCCAATTTTATTTTATTTTACTTTATTCAACATGATTTTGCAGTTTTAAATAATATTGGTAGTATTCCTTTGAATTGTATATGAGTAATTTGTTGGGAATGTACTTTAATACTGGAGCTAGGGAACATATACCTATTGCCCCTTTAATTAGTGTTAATTAATTGATTACCACGTGTATATATAATAGTTTTGTATCCATAGATTGTGTTTCTGATGAAGTCAGCTGTTGGAGCTGACGAAAAGTGCTTCAATAAATTTACCTTTGACTGCATACTCGCTACCGCCCGTTTTTCTGATTTTTGGTTACAATACTTAATGGTTCCGGATCAGTCGAGGCCCGGGTTAACAATGACCGCCACCAGTACTGTTAGCCAAAAGGGTGCTGGCGGAAATTGGGCTACTGTTGGCTGAAGGAGAAGAGGAGGCTGAAGGCAGGAAGAGAGGAGGAAGGTTAGGAGTGTAGCAGTGAGGGTAGGAATTTGAATGTTGGCAGTATGACTGGTATAGGAAGAGAGCTAGCTGATATGATGGAGAGAAGGAAGGTTGATATATTGTGCATGCAAGAGACCAGATGGAAGGGAAGTAAGGCCAGGTGTTTAGGAAACGGGTTCAAATTGTTCTATCATGGTGTGGATGGCAGGAGAAATGGGGTAGGAGTTATACTAAAGGAACAATATTGTTTTACATGTGAAGACAGTGTCTGACAGAGTGATGTTTATGAAGCTCGAAATTGATGGCGTAATGATGAATGTTGTTAGTGCATATGCTCCACAAGTTGGGTGTGCGATGGATGAGAAAGAGAAATTTTGGAGTGAGTTGGATGAAGTTGTGGTGAGTGTACCCAAGGGTGAGAGACTAGTGATTGGAGTGGACTTTAATGGGCATGTTGTTGAAGTGAACAGAGGGGATGAAGAAGTGATGGGTATGTATGGTGTTAAGGAGAGGAATGCAGAAGGTCAGATGATTGTGGATTTTGTGAAAAGGATGGACATGGCTGTGGTGAATACGTATTTTAAGAAGAGGGAGGAGCATAGGGTGACGTACAAGAGTGGAGGAAGATGCACACAGGTGGATTATATCCTATGTAGGAGGGCCAGTCTGAAGGAGATTGCAGACTGTAAAGTGGTGGCAGCAGAAAATGTAGTTAAGCAGCATAGAATGGTGGTCTTGTAGGATGACGTCGGTGATCAAGAAGAGGAGGAGGAGTGTGAAAGCAGTGCCAAGGATTAAATGGTGGAAGTTAAAAAAGGGTGATTGTGAAGTGGAGTTTAGGGAAGAGTTAAGACAGGCACTGGGAGGCAGTGGAGAGTTACTGAATAGCTGGGTAACTACAGCAGAACTAGTAAGGGAGACTGCTAGAAAGATGCTTGGTGTGACATCTGGACAGAGGAAGGAGGACAAGGAGACCTGGTGGTGGAATGAGGAAGTACAAGAGAGTATACAGAGGAAGAGGCTGGCAAAGAAGAAGTGGGATTGTCAAAGAGATGAGGAAAGTAGACATGAGTATAAGGAGATGAGGCGCATGGCAAAGAGAGAGGTGGCAAAAGCTAAGGATAATGCGTATGGAGAGTTGTATGCACTAAAGAGGGAGAAAAGGACCTGTACCGATGGGCTAGACAGAGGGACAGAGCTGGGAAAGATGTGCAGCAAGTATGGGTGATAAAGGATAGTGAGGGAAAGGTACTCACAAGAGAGGAGAGTGTGTTGAGTAGATGGAAAGAGTATTTTTGAGAGACTGATAAATGAAGAGAATGAGAGAGAGAGAAAGTTGGATGATGTGGGGATAGTGAATCAGGAAGTGAAACAGATAATCAAGGAGGAAGTAAGGACAGCTATGAAGAGGATGAAGAATGGAAAGGCTATTGGCCCAGATGGCATCCCAATAGAAGCATGGAGGTGCTTAGGAGAAATGGCAGTGGAATTTTTAACTAGATTGTTTAATGAAATTTGGAAAGTCAGAGGATGCCTGAGGAGTGGAGAAAAAGTGTTTTGGTACCTATCTTTAAGAATAAGGGTGATGTGCAGAGCTGCAGTAACTACAGAGGGATAAAAATGATCAGTCACAGCTTGAAGTTATGGGAGAGAGTAGCAGAAGCTAGGTTAAGAAGGGAGGTGATGATTAGTGATCAGCAGTATGTTTTCATGCCAGGAAAGGGTACTACAGATGCGATGTTTGCTCTGAGAGTGTTATTGGAGAAATACAGAGAAGGTCAGAAGGAGTTGCATTGTGTCTTTGTAGACTTGGAGAAAGCATATGACAGGGTGCCTAGAGAAGAGTTGTGGTACTGTATGAGGAAGTCGGGAGTGGCAGAGAAGTATGTAAGAGTGGTACAGGATATGTACGAGGGTAGTGTGACAGTGGTGAGGACTGCAGTGGGAGTGACAAATCCGTTTAAGGTGGAGGTGGGATTGCATCAAGGATCAACTCTGAGTCCTTTCTTATTTACAGTGGTGATGGACAGGTTGACAAATGAGATCAGACAGGAGGCCCCGTGGACTATGATGTTTGCAGATGACATTGTGATCTGTAGTGACAGTAGGAACCAGGTTGAGAAGACTCTGGAGAGGTGGAGATATGCTCTAGGGGTTGGAGACAGTGGCACTGACAAAAAGGCAGGAGTCAGAGCTGGATGTGGCAGAGTTAAAGATGTTAAGATTTGCACTCGGTGTGACTAGGATGGATAGGATTAGGAATCAGTATATTAGAGGGTCAGCTCATGTTGGACAGTTTGGAGACAAAGCAAGAGAGACGAGATTGCATTGGTTTGGACATGTGCTGAGGAGGGATGATGGGTATATTGGGAAAAAGATGCTAAGGATGGAGCTGCCAGGTAAGAGGAAAAGAGGAAGTCCTAAAATAAGGTTTATGGACATGGTGAGAGAGGACATGCAGGCGGTTGGTGTGACAGAGCAAGATGCAGAGGATAGTAAGAAATGGAAAGAGATGATCCGCTGTGGCGACCCCTAACGGGCAAAAGCCGAAAGATGATGATGATGTACAGGGTGGAGAAAAATGTTGCATTGGAATGTGGGACTGTATTCACCACTGAAAAAAAAATATTCTGATTTTTAAACCCCCACACACACACACACTTTTCTGAATAAAGTTTTTGGCACTTGGTTCAGTCCCAATCCAAATTTGTCCACCTAAATACAGGACTGCTTGACTGAGCAACACTTCTTACAGTAAACTTCTTAATGAAACTCAAACAAAAGACGCTTCATCCTGACACCAAAAAAAAAAAAAATTCAGAACAAAGTAAACTTTGGCTCTTACCTTAAAGAAGTCAAAAAATGAAACATGCTTTACAATTGGACCATAAAGGTTTTCATCATGCTTGAAAAAGAAAAAGTTGGTGAATGCAGCATCAATCAGCTCCGGATACTTTCTGCTAAGTTTCACAAGCTCCAGCCTCTCTTTCCGACTGTCACGTCCTCTCCAAAATGCTGTGCTGTTTTTGTTTTCCCAAGCTGGTCCTGTGTTTGCTTGAACAGACATCATATCCAGGCTGACCCTAGAAATACATGCAGATCATATTCCATGAATTAATAGTACATGCTTCCTTCATAGCACTCCTACCTGTGATATAACATTTTATTTATATTCTGTAAGTAAATGTGCATGAGAAATATAAACACTAAACATACGCTTTCCTTTGGTAAGGATTACATTACACATTCTAAGTATTCACCACATTAACTGATCTCTGCAGTGGACAAAAGCTGTGATCTTCTTCCAGACAGCCTTCTTTTGGCATAATTCTTCAAGAAGTCTAGCTTTCAGTCTTGGACATGTGAGACCTCCACTTGTGCATGTCATGGCTCCGCAGCATTGTGTTACAACTACTCATGTACTGCACTTTCTAGTTCTGCTCCATGGAATATAAACTAGAAGAATATGAAAGCTAAAGCACTAAACAAGAAAATAAACTACATATATGTTACAGTTACAAGAAGTACTACACCAAAAGTGGATGAAGGGACCATAAACAGAGTACCCGCAAACTACAACATAGGAGGTAATCCCCTGAAATCTGAAGAAGAAATAAGGGATCTAGGGACCCAAGTAGATAGTCAGCTTTCCTTTGATAACCATGTTGCCAAAGTGGTTAGAAAATCCTTCTATGTGACCCATCTGATCACTAAAGGGTTCGCATCAAGATCTAAGGATGTAATGGTGCCCCTCTACTCTTCTCTTATCAGACCCGTTATTGAGTACAATGCACCAATTGGAATGTAACTGTCTAGACATCTCCAGCAGCTGGAGAGACCACAGAGGTACCTAACCAAGAGGATTACTGGCCTCAAACAGTTGCCCTATGCAGCACGATTGAAAAAGCTAAGTCTGTTCTCTGTTGCATACCGCTTTCTCAGAGGCGATTTCTGTCTAACGTACAGAGCCATGTCCAACCCAGAATTGTTGAACATGCTCCATCTTAGCAAAACCAAATCTACTCGAGCTACACGCTCTAGGGATATAAACCACAACACAACAATGAATAGAACATGCTGGAGGGATAGATTCCCTTCGCAGAGACTTCCCTTACTATGGAACAGGATCCCAATCTACATAAGACAAATCCCCTCACCATCACTCTTCAAGAGGAACCTTGATGACTGGATGGGTAACAGAAAGTTCACACTGGGGATCACACCAACAGCACTACTAGATAGGGGCCAAGGGTACTAGCTGCTAGTACAAGGGTCTAGGGAACTACTAAAGGGGCGGTGAATACCGCACAATGTGGCTAGGCTATTATATGCCTTCGGGCAGATAGCCCAGTACCAAACTATGAACCTATAAAAAAATGTAGAATGAGGGGAAGTAATTATCACCCACAGCTAACACTGTAGAGAGGATCATGCTGAAAATCAGCAGATATGAATACTCACTTGTCTTATTTTTAGACAAGTATCCAGACAATTAAAGTTGATCTTGTCAGTCCAGATAATTTAAGCTAGTTTACTCTGCAGTGAGCAGTTAGCATCAACTGGTAGGAACCCAAACAAGAAATAAACCTCCCAAAGGTGGAGGAGCCAGTAAAGCTAAATAAGCAAGTTTTGAAAGACTGAATCTTTTACCACAGAAGTGGCAAAGAAGTTCAACTACTGTTTAGGGATAATCTAAACAGTGTCTTCAGAATCCCCACAAATAACCAAATGGTCTAAGAAGAGATGTCTATAACAGACACAATATGGGTAGAGAACTTCAAGGACAAGTCAATAGCTACAGTGATTTGCACATCATGTACATAATTCATCTAGAAAGCTCTCAGCTGAAATACATACCTCATGGAGATTATACCACTTATAATACATCTATGAAATGCTTTTAAGCCTCTGATATGATAAGGTACAAGATAATTTATGAAATATCTGCCAGAACTGAAGACATATACCTGTAGAAATTAAGAAATATATTTGCTTTCAAGAATTCTGTATTTGTAATTACATAACTATAATTCTTAGTGTAAATGACCACTCTTAAGACTTTGTTTATTAGAAGGAAACTTGGGTGAAACTAGATTTATATCCAAAAAATTGACTTTGTCCCCAGTGCAACTGGTTAAGCTGAAAAATCTCAATAGTTACAGTATATTGCATTCCTATATATCATTAGGGAATACGCTATATAGCTATTTGATATCCCAAACCCCTACTTACACTTATCAAGGGTATTACAACTTGCCAGAAATTTGGGATGCATGGCTAGGCTTAAAAAGGCCCTTGTGATTGCTAGCCTAGTAAACACCTATGAACCTATAAGAAAATAATTTATTTGTTACAGATACAAACCAGAGTAGGATTACAAAAGAAGGTGAAAAGAGGAGAAAGAATCACGTCAGTCATGGCTGGTATAGACTTATTTGAGGCATATCATTGGGGAATAAGTCATACAGGTATTTAACTCTTACTTTTCTTGAGCAAGAAAAAGGCAAACTATTAGCAGCTTATAAAGAACTTTACAAAAGTCCCCCTTACTTTCCTGCTAGTCACTCTGCTACCTCTTCCTCTTTCCCTTACCAAAATCTAGCCTCTTAATCATTTGTAATCACCAAAACTACAAATTGTTTTAGCTCCTAACCTCTTCATAGTATCACCCTACTTCTCCATCTCTCATTTTCCATTTCTTATATCACATACCCCATGAAATAACTACATACTCTATGGAATTTGTTTCACTGTTTATTGAAAATTTTTGAATTACTCCTTTTATTTATGCTTATTATGAATTTCCACTATTGTATTTCTGTTAAAATGTATTTCATTGTATGTATACATTGTAATCTGCTGACACTGTTAACACTAAAACTGTAAAACTGTGGAGCTTTTCTCCCCAGGCCTCTGCTGGAAAAGGGCTACTTATCTCAGTCAGACTAACCTGGTCAACAAACATAAAATAAATAAAACTTGGCATTTATTACTATTTTTTTTTGTCGCAAAAACAAATCCCGCAGAGACCACAGATCTGCCATGGCCACTCCTTTAATATTTTTTGACTGCATGGACCCTCTCGTTAACTTGAGAGTCACAGCTTATGATAAATTACTCTGATTACTGCAATCCCATTACCCCTGAAAAATTATACAAGACTTCGACATAATATAAGTCACAAATTAATAACAGCAACTCAGTAGGGAAAATATAATCTGACTGGTGAAAAGATACTCAGCAGATGCATAAAAAAGGCCAACAGCATTATAAAATATGGGCTGTATCTTCATCTCTATCACAGAATACAAGAAGAAAATATGTAAACTACTAAATATGCTAACTAATGTTAGACCTCCTTAGAAGAAAGCGAACACTTCTTGGAAAAAAAAAAAACTTTATTTTTATTGGATCCAGTGAGCCTTATTAACACGATATACACCTTCAACTGTCAGTGCAGATTTCTTCAGAATTTTTTTTTTTTTGCTACAGACACAAAGCAGTGTAGGAGTACAAAAGGAGTGGAAGACGGGAAGAATAAGGTTGTCAGTTACAGCTGGTGTATGTAGATCTATTTGTGGCAAAATAGGTAGTTTTGAGCTATGAACCATGGGAGGGCAAAAATAAATGTCAATCAGCTAAGCTTAGGCTGTCAGTCAAGATAATTTATGCCTGTTTACTTTAATTCATACAGGCGGGCAGACTTGTTGGAAGGGGGTACACATCAATTATCCTGTTAGAAGATGTAACTTCATTCTAGTTCATTGTGAAAATTGATGTATCAAAAAACAGATCTAGGACTGTTGCACAAAATCACGTTTCCTCGAAATGGAAATGGGTGAGCACACTTTTGCAAAAGTGCATTTTTACCTAAAATGTACTTTTGCAAAAAAAAAAAAAAAAACCCATAAAAAAAAGGCCCCCCCCCCCCCCCTTGCATAAACATGATTACTGTTTTTTTTTCCCTAGTTTTTTTTTTTTGTCTTTTGCAAAAGTGCATTTTCGGTAAAAATGCACTTTTGCGAAAGTGTGTTCATCCGTTTTAAGGAAACGTGATTTCATGCAACAGTTCTAGATCCCAAAAAACAGCATGACTACGTCAACAAAGATGTCAATCACAGTGATGCACTACATGAAACTCAAGGCCCTTTTGGTGGAAGAGCTTAAGAAGTGATAAGTAGTTTTGGGGATTAAGGCATGGTTACCTGTGGAGTGGGCACCTAAGTGAGTACATGTGAAGACTTTTGACTCATTCAAGATGTTGGAAAAAAAGATAAAGTGCTGTCAATGATGTACTTAGACATACCTACACACTTGGACTAACAAAAGGTGAAGGTGTGCGGAAAATATGCAGTTTGACAACACTTTTCCCCTTAAGGAAACTTCATCAGGTCTCAGGGATTAGAGAATTCCAAGGGAAGCCCAAGTCATCCATGTGGAAACAAAAGCTCTCCCTGTCCACCTATAAAATATAGACAGACAACAAATGGTTGGTGTGTAAAAAACTCACCGTGGAGTGAAATTAACTCATTAAAGCCTAGAGACACCTCCAGGTATTTGTCTAGTTACATCCTACTGATGCCTGTAAGTGTCTAATATTGCCTATTCATATTTAAATAAATAATTACAAAACCATGCTACATACAGGTTGTTGAAAGATTTCATTATAAAGGTTACTTGATGGACAATACAACTCAGCCTCTGTTTTGGGCAACTAAAAAGGTATTAATTGTCATTTATATAACATTTATTTATGTTGTCACTAAAGTTATATTTTAATAAATATCTCAAGAACCAAGTGGCACAGACATAACTGCTTAGGCTCATCATATGAAAGCTCTCGGGTGGATGAATAAAATGCTGCTAACAGTATGTGTAGTATGAGTAGCTATCTACAACTTAAAGAATAAGACTACTATTAAAATAATTTATGTTAAAGAGTTTACCACTTACACGTCTTTAGTTTCCCTATGGTTCCAAAAATATGAACATTTGAAATGTGAGAACATAATTTGATTTTATCAAAAATATTTGGCTCTGCCCACTGGAAGTTTAAGTGCAAACATCCAAAACTCCATTAGAGGAAATGAGTTAAAGATGGAAGGAACCTCAGGACAACAAAAAATAGGTGACTATAATCCGACGGTAAATCAGATCTACAATAAGAATAACTTCAAAGATAACATGCTATAGAACTTTACATAAATTGCATCCTGTATTTAAATATTTTATCTTATTTACAATTATTTACTAGGGTAGGGTAGTGATCACAATCAATCAAGTTTCAGGCCCAATCAGGCTAACCACTCGGTGGTGTGAACACTGGCTCTAGATGATGGCCACTCTTAATAGAATACCCCAATCCCATGTAGAAAATGGGGAAAAAGGGGGTTGATGATGTCACTGATGACACAAAGCATAGCAATAAAACAATTAGCACATTATACACCAAAGCAGACATACAAACTACTGCAAAGTTTGAATACACTATGCATAGCTCATCCGAGAACACTGAAATCCTATTTAAAATTGTACTGTGTTGTGAGAGGAAAAAGAAAAGAAAAACTAAACAGGGCTATTTTTAGTATGTACAGGGTTTTACCTTATCTAAATGGTGAGACATTAATGTAGCCAAAGTTCTAACTATTTAAAATATCATCCAAGTTGTGGATCTTGTTAGGGGATATGACCAATGGACAAACATTTGCAGTGAACATGTTTGATTAGATATAACTTTGGAGAAAAGAAATGGGAAATCTTGCATGGCCAAAAATGTAGGCGTATTGACTTATGATTTTTTTTTTTCAAGAACGAAGTCGAACATTCAATGTTAGATCCAGCCGTATATCCAGGTAATTGAAGGAGGTTGTAGTTTCAGCTGGGTTAATGTTCTGGTCACTAATGATCAGCAATGAGGGGATTTTTGATAGCCTATGATGGAGTCCAGAAAAATAGACTTTGTTTTATTGAATGTAGAAGTAGATTTTTAGAGCTGAGGAAGGCAGAGAAAGTGAGAAGGTCATGTGGGTGTTGAGTCTGCAGACTTGAGTGAGTTTGGCTAGACCTACACATAATAATGTCAAATGCATAGAAAATGATAGGTAGGTGGGGTACAATGAATGAAACTTTACTAACAAAAATGGATAAATAGAGAAGAGGGGCACGGACTGATCTTTTTGCAACTGGGGACTCTGTGAATAGAGATGATCCTAACCTAACCCTATATGATCACTTACAGAGGAAGCTGTAGAACCAGGATCAGGCTGCAGACTTGTACTAAGTTCTGTCATATGACTGAAAAAGATGGCATGGCACACACAAGGTCAAAGTCAACATAAATGCACAACTGTAATGAGAGATATCTTACTAAACAACATAAAAATGTTAACATCCATAAGTCAATCATATATCACATTCCTACAATCTTAATAACTGTTGAAAGAAAAGATGTAATTTAGAACAGAGAAATTGTGAATTAAGGAGAAAGTACAGTTGTGTACACCTACCATAAATGTAGATGTTAGAGTGTCTTCACTGTTGCAGTCATGACTGTAGGGTTCTCCCCTGCCGGCAGGCAGTCCTCAGTCGGCCAGAATTCCAAAGTCTGGGTCCGGTGTCAACTGTTCAACCATGCTCCCTGACGTCAGAGCGTCAGGAGTACAAAGCTGACAGCCGACGCCATCTTCTCCAGTTTTTCTTGCCCCAGATGTCAGGAGTCCCAAAAAGAGAAAGGTCTCATATCCTTTGCGAATACACCTCAGAAGAATGGTGAAAAAAGGAATCACACAAAAGTAAAAATAAGAGGGGACAGGAGGGCGGGAAACACAGACTGCAACAGTGAAGACACTCGAACATCTACATTTATGGTAGGTGTACACAACTGTACTATGTTCATCATGTATAACTGTTGCAGTCATGACTGTAGGGTAGAATCCCAAAGCTGAAAGAAAGGGAGGTGGTCATAAAGAAGAAGGGGCGGCTAAAAGGCCCTGCAAGACTGCAGAGGCAAAGCCTGCCCTACACTTAGAGTAGAGACGTAAATTGTAGTGCTTAGAAAAAGTATGCACTGAACTCCAAGTTGCAGCTTCCAAAATATCTTTGGTAGGAACTCCCCTGAGGAAAGCAGCAGAAGTGGCAGCAGCTCTGGTGGAATGAGTCTGTATACTCCCTGGGATTTGCTTTCCATGGTGCGAATAACAAAATCTGATTCCATGAGCAATCCATTTAGAAATGGTCTGTTTTAAAATGGCTTTACCTTGGGAACTTGAAGCATAAGAAACAAACAATTGTTCTGATTTTCTGATGTCCTTGGTTCTGTCCAGGTAAAAACGTAGTTGTCTGTATACATCCAAGGAATGTAAGATCCTTTTCCCTTTATTTTGAGGCGTGGGGAAAAAAGTAGGCAAGTGGATAGTTTGATTTAAAGCCACTTTGGAAACCACCTTAGGCATGAAGGTAGGATTAGTATTCAAAGACACCCTGTCTTGATGAAAAATAATATAAGGCTCCACAGCCATAAGAGCTTGTAACTCTGAAACTCTCCTGGAAGAGGTTAGGGCCAACAGGACAGCTGTCTTCCAAGATAAAAACTTGATGTCAGAAGAGGCGGCAGGCTCAAAAGGAGGCAAGGTTAGTTTTTCCAAAACATAGTTGAGATCCCAAGCAGGAATGGGAGGAGATCTAGGAGGTCTTAAGTTCTTAGCTCCTCTGAGAAACTGTCTCATGAGCTGGTGGGAAAATATTGGAGGGTCTGTATTATAATGAGCCGAAATAGCAGAGGCATGTATTTTAATGGAAGAGAAAGAGAAACCCTTATTTAAGAGATCTGACAAGTAAAGTAAAATTAAAGAAATGTTCGGAAGAAGAGGATCAGAATCCTGAGCCTGCATCCAGGAACAAAATCTTTTCCATTTTCCTGCATAAGATTTTCTAGTGCTAGGACATCTGGCTTCTAAAATGACATCCATAACCTGCTTGGGTAAGAAAGAAGAAAACAAAGGCCCTGGATTAACCAGGCCGCCAGGCTGAGAGTTCTGACATGAGAGTGTAGAACCTGACCCTGATGTTGGGACAGAAGGTTCGGAGACTGAGGTAAAACCCAAGGGGGCTCCAGACATAGGTTTTTCAGAGTAGGGTACCAAAACTGTCAAGGCCAATTTGTGGCCAGCAAGATTATCATCTTGGGCTTGTCCTGTTTTATCTTTAATAATACCCGTGGAAGAAGAGGAAGAGGTGGAAAGGCATATCCCGAGAGGTTCCTCCAACTGAATGATAGGGCATCCACTTTCCAAGCTTCTTTGTGGAAAATCCTGGTGCAAAAATTCTGTAGTTGATGATTGAGATGGGATGCAAAAAGGTCTATGTAAGGACATCCCCAGACTGCTGTTATCATCCTGAATATTTTGGTGTCCAGCATCCACTCGTGTGGATCCGAAATTTTTCTGCTCAGACTGTCTGCCAGGAAGTTCAGCTTCCCTGGTAGAAACTGAGCTTGAAGGTCCAGATTGCAAGCTAGAGCTGTGTTCCATAGAAACATTGGCTAGTCTGCAAAGGGGGTAGGAATGAGATCCCCCTTGCTTGTTTATGTACCACATAACTGTGGTGTTGTCTGTCTGTATTAGTAGTTGTCCTGGTTGTAGAAGATTCCTGAAGGCCATTAGAGCTTTCTGAACGGCTAACATTTCCTTTAAATTGATATGCAGGTGCTTCTGATCCTTTGTCCAATGGCCCTGCAGACAGTTTCCCTGAAAATGGGCTCCCCAAGCATAATCCGAGGCACCCGAGTGGCAGGAGGCAGACAGAAGGGTTTCCCTTTGTTTAGAGTACATGCCCTGGACCACCAAAGAAATTCCTTTTGAAGGCAAGGCAGGAGATCAGCATGTCAGATCAGTATGTCTCAACTGTGGCAATGCTGAGACCATACACTTTTTAGGTACCACTGTATTTTCCTCATGTGTAGTCTTGCATATGGTACAAGAAGGATGCAGGAGGCCATGTAACCCAAAGCCTGCAGGAATCTCCTTGCAAATAGCTGGGTTAAGGTTGCCAAGGTTTTGAAAGTTGAAGCCAGCTGTAATTGTTTTTCGGATGTCAGAAATGTCATCTGGGTTGTGGTGTTTAGAAGAGCACCCAGAAAAGTTATCTGTTGTGAGGGTAACAAATTTGACTTTTTTATGTTTACAGAGAATCCCAGGAACTTGAGGAGGTTCTGTACAAATTCTAGATGCTGGAGTAAGGCATCCTTGCTGTCTGCCTGAATTAGACAATCGTCCAGATAAGGGTAAATTTGAATTCCCTTGAGTCTGCAGTAAGCTACTACTGGAGCCAGGCATTTGGTGAAGACCCTGGGCGCAGTAGACAATCCAAAGGGCAGCGCAGAGAATTGAAAGTGCCTCGATCCGGCTTTGAACCTGAGGTATTTTCTGCGTTCCTGCCTGATGGGAATGTGTAAATATGCCTCCTTTAAATCCAAAGTTACCATCCATGCATCTCTGGACAGCATTGGAAGTAGTTGCTGTAGAGTAAGCATCTTGAATTTTGGAATCTCTTGAAAGGTGTTCAAGACTGACAGATCCAGAATGGGTCTCCATGAGTTTTGCTTCCTGGGGACTAGAAAGAGCCTTGAGTAAAAACCTTGTCCCCTCTCTGAAAGTGGAACCAGTTCTATAGCTTTCATAGCCAAAAGAGCTTCCACCTGGTTTAAGGCCTCTGTCCATTGATGTTTTGGAAGGTCTGGCCATCCCCTCGGCCTTGGCAGGGTATGAAAATGGAATTTGTAACCTCTTAAAACCACATCCAGAACCCACTTGTCTTGGGTTATATGAGTCCAATTTTGATAAAAAAGAGAGAGTTTTCCTCCGAGAGGGGCTTCCAGGCAAGAAGTTCCTGCAGCCCAACAGAGGGAGTCATTGAATTTGTTTCCTATGAGTTTGAGACCTGTCCTCTCCACCCCTAGGGGTGGAAGCAGTCCACTGTCTTGGTCTATAAGAAGCTTGTGTTTGAGGTTTTCCTCTAGAGCATCTATATCTACCCCTCTGAGGCCTATCTGGAGTGGGAAAGGACCAATTTTTAGAAGGCCAGTTTCTGCTAAATCTTGGTGGCTGTACCTGTAGGAAATCTTTAACTGTTTGCATGGATTTCGCCTTATCCTCCATCTGTTTAATCACCTCTTCAGCTTTTGATCCAAACAAGACATTACGCTGAACAGGAGCATCCAATAATTTAGCTTTTACTTGTTCTGGCAAATTTTGTTCCTTTAGCCATGCATGCCTTCTAATGACTGTGCCGGAGGCCGCAGCCCTACAAGAAGCCTCCAAGGCATCAAATCCACAGTGTAAACCATGCTTCCCAACTTGCTCAGTGGCATGCAATAAGTCATGTAATTCCTTATCATCTGCACAGGCAGAAATGGAAGTACGCTTTTGTTTTAAAACAGACAAGAGAAATTGCTGGTATTTCAGCATATGAAACTGACAGTTTAAAGCCCTAATGGACAAAGTAGCAGAAGTGTACACTTTTTTGCCCCATCTTTCTAAAGATCTAGAATCCTTTTCAGTGGGAATGGGATTTTTGGCAGAAGCGGCCTTAACGCCCTTAGGACCCTGAGAAATGGTTTCAGGGTCAGTAGAAGGGTTCTTGTATAAAAACTGGTGGGAATCAGGAACCCTGTAATATCTATCAGGCTTGACAGGAGCAGGAGGAAAAGAGTCAGGGGTTAAGTTAGCCTCCAAAAAAGCATCATCCACAATATCCAAAACAGGAGGAATAGCCAAGGGTCTATGTTGGGGGAGAAGAAGAAAATCCCTTAGTCTTTTCTTAGATTCCGAATACTCCTGTCATTCCCAGTGGAAATGTTCCCTCATTTCATGCAAAGTTTCCCCAAAAGAGAAATCCTCAGGGGGAGAAGCTGAAGGAATGGATTCCATAGCATCAGAATCCTCATAAGGAGGGAAAGAATATTCCTGGTCAAAAGAAGAAACTGAAGAAACAGAAGCCTGATCAGAGGAATCATAATAAACATCTTGCCTTGGCCTTTTATCTGGAGGGGATGAGAACCCCTAATCATAGTAAGTAAGTAAATCCTCCTCCATCTTGAGTAACTGTTTCTGTGACTTGGGAGCCGGTTCAGAAGAGGCCTGTGTTGCAGTATTTGATTTAGAAGGAGTCTTTGCCTTTGTCTTAGGCTTTGCCTTTATTAGAAGCGGAGTAGGCCTGAAAACCCCTTTGGAAGCCGGTACCTGCACAGCGGCTCCGGACCCATCCGAAGGATCATTGTCCGAAGGTCCTGCAATAGAAATATTTAAAGGCCTGGTTGACTCCTCATGAGAGTCCGTTTTGGCCATTGGTTCTGAAATGGCCAACGACAGGGGCTGCAAAAGCGCCTCACTGACGATGGCCGAACCTGAAGCTGGCTCTGCTTGTGCGCTATCATCAGATTTGGACCTCTGAGGCCAATCTTTATCCTTGCGTCGTTTGTGAACTCCGGTAGCCAGAACCGTATCCGACGACATTTTCTAGTTAAAGCGCCTACCGAAGTAATGAAAAGCAAAATCGTACCTTCGTTTAATTGTACGTTGATTGAATCTAGCACAAAACCGACAACTAGCTACGTCGTGGTCAGGGCCTAAGCAAGGAATACAGTAAGAATGAAAATCCTTATGAGGTATTTGCTTCCCACATGAAATACAATTATTAACTTTTTCTGACATCGGACTGGAGCAAGAAAAGGTTTCCCCAATAGGGTACTTAGCTTTGAGCAGAGAAGAAAGTCTTCGGACTGAAGTTTATCAGAAAAAATAGTCAGGAGTCAGCCGACTGGCACTTGCGAACTGCTATCACCGCACGGCAAGAAAGACTGGAGAAGATGGCGTCGGCTGAGAGCTTTGTACTCCTGACACTCTGACGTCAGGGAGCATGGTTGAACAGCCAACGCCGGACCCAGACTTTGGGATTCTGGCCGACCGAGGACTGCCTGCCGGCAGGGGAGAACCCTACAGTCATGACTGCAACAGTGAAACACGATGAACATCTGGTGACTAAAAAGTAGATACTAAGGTACTGTGGTACCAGTCAATTATATCACTATGTGAAAGGAAATGATGTGTTTTGTAGGTAAAAGAGAGAAGCATTAATATACAGAGTAAACAAGTTCATTATTAGAAAATGACTGTATGACAATGAACAGAAAGAAAAAGTGGATAAAAACCGTAGTAAAAATGGAAACATTGAAATGAAGAAAAACAGTAAGGAAAATAATGCAGGGAATAAAACAATAAAAGAATGGCAAGAAAAAAAGAAAAGTATAGAAGAAAAATGTGGGAAATACCTATCATGACAAAGAGATGGGTGGCACAGTTAAAAATAGAGAAGAACTATTTTGGCTAAGTGAAGGTACCATAAGTTCTACAAAGTGAAAATCGCACCACTGTTACGTGAGGGGAAAAAAACAATGCAACACATCATAGGGAAAACAATATAAATATAATTAATAAAAAATGAAATAAAAATGTGAAATGAGTGTAGATGTAATGACAAGTAATGTATATTTTTGCTACGCATCTAACAATAAAACTTTAAATGGTAAAAGAATAAATACAAGCATGGAGAAATAAAAAAATGAGATGAAAATAAAGTCAATATGTACTAAGTATAGGTGGAATGAAAAGAGAAACACAATCAAAAAAGGTAAAAATAAGTGAAGATTGGGAGGGCTGGTGATGGCAGGCAATAAAGTAGGAACATCAGCTGTCAATATAGCTAATAACAAAACTTAAATTCAAGGATAAACAATATGGTTAAAACTCATGAAATACAATAGATACAATGCTATAAACGTATAAAAAACATATGCGTGAGACTGAGAAAAAGTACGTGTGACTGAAAATAAAGACAAAACAGATGAAAATTGGTCTATATTAAAACCCAAAAGATCTAAAACGCGAATGTATGTACATCGACACATAAAGGTCGATGTACATACACAGCGAAACATGTAAATGATGAAAATCTAAATGCCGAACGTGTTTCATCAGCAAAACACACCACACAGGTAAGTACAAAATAGAAAAAAAATACATTAACATGCTTATGCAGGGGGCTTCGCCGCCCACACCCCCCTACTTAAATATACCAACTCCGAGACCACACTTTGTTTTGTGTCTTTCGGCTTTTCCCGGTTAGGGGTCGCCACAGTGGAACTATGGTCCGCTAATGATTAGCAGTTGATTTTTACGTACTGGCTTGCCAGGCCTGACACACAGCCTTCAACGAAGGTATGCCCATTCACGCATGTCTCCACGCAGAAGACGCTCTAGCTGAGAATCGAACTGGACAGTGTCTTACTGTGAGGCGACAACGCTACCGCATCACCACTGGGGAAAAGGATATATTTCCTTATCCCCACCACCGCGCTGCTGGCCAGGAAACACGTTTGGCATTTTGATTTTCACCATTTACGTGTTTTGCTATGTATGTACATCAACCTTTATGTGTCGATGTACATACATTCGCGTTTTAGATCTTTCGGGTTTCTAATATGTAACCGATGAAAATAAATGAGAAATTAAAGTAAAATAAAAGAAATAAAAAATAAAACTATCAGAATAAAAGTAATTCTAAATAAAAACTAAAATGGTAAAAAAACTAACAGAATGTGCAATAAAATACATTTTCCCTTTTTTATTTTTTGTCCACACTGCCTGCAAGATATCACCTCCCCCTCGGCTAAATGATACATTTGTTCTCTAATCAAAGAGGCCAAGAATAATCAGAGGGGCCATCATTTATTCAGGCCCTACATCCCTGCACATGCTCAGCTATGCATGAGAAAAGGGTGTGCAATGGGCAATCCACATGAATATTATTTCAGTTCCTCAAGACACATTGCCAACAAGCATCCTTGTCCCCCTTTCTTGAGGTACAGAAGGTAGATTCCCCGGTCTCCATGTAAGAAAACACATCCCAGAACATTGGGGATGCTTTACTAACATTTGCATTAATTTTATACCATATAAACACAACTTTAAATCAATTATTTACATACTCATTTCTTTAATCCATACTTACAATTATTTACAAGTTGTCAACACAAAAGACGTTAACAATTATATTTCATTCATTCTTTTCTCTTTTATACTTGTCCTCTATTACCACACTGTTTCTTCTACAACCATCTTCTTATTTCAGCTGATATATCATCCTCTTCCATTTTCATGTTATCTAATAAATTTCCACATCTTTTTCCCACAGTGCCCATATTTATCTGTATTGTTGTGAGCATATCTGATCTGGCAAAATATACTGTAATTGTAACCTAAATGAGGAATGGTTAGTGTAGAAGAGAAGTGAAGAAGAGAGTGTAGCCAGGGTGGAAAAGAGTGTCATGAGTGATTTGTGACAGATACCAGTAAGAGTGAAAAGGAAGGTCTACAAGATGGTAGTGAGACCAGCTATGTTATATGGGTTGCAGACGGTGGCACTGAAGAAAAGACAGGAGTCAGAGCTGGAGGTGGCAGAGTTAAAGATGTTAAGATTTGCACTGGGTATGACGAGGAAGGATGGACAGGATTAGAAATGAGTACATTAGAGGTTCAGCTCAGGTTGGACAGTTTGGAGACAAAGCCAGAGAGGCGAAATTAAGCTGGTTTGGACATGTGCTAAGGAGGGATGCTGGGTATATTTAAAGAAGGATGCCAAGGTTGGAGCTGCCAGGTAAGAGGAAAAAAGGAAGGCCAACAATAAGGTTTATAGAAATAATGAGAGAGGACATGCAGGTGGTTGGTGTGACAGAGCAAGATGCAGAGGACAGGAAGAAATGGAAACAGTTGATACACTGTGGCAACCCTTAACGTAAGCAGCTGAATGAAAAAGAAGTATTTTAACCCATGCAACAGTACTGCACTTCTTTATTTTATCATACTTCCCATATAATATAATTTTCATATCTATACGTTTAAATACTTCCTGTATACATTCATTTTTTTAAACTTTTCACAAAATTCTTTATTTATTTTGCAGTCCAAAAACAGAAAAATATGTACTTACCATAACAATAGGTCCATGTTGTCTGTTTGTCTGGTTCAACTATGGGTTGTCGGATCCAATTTTGGCACCAATTCTGAATCTCTCTGGTTCCAGGGCTCTGACTCATTCCCTGAGCTCCACCTCAGTACCTCATATAGAGTTTGCCCTCTCATTAGAAAGTATACTCATATCTGCACTAATACATGCGTATATCAGTCACATAAACACTGTTTAGAACTAACTCCAGGATATAGGAAAGAAAACCTCTCAGGATTATGTGAAACAGGGAGCAAGAAATGCTCATAGACAGAGCATACCAGAGACAACCCAGTCATCAGACGTTTACTTGCAACAATTAAGAAGGAAGCAGGTTGTTGAACTGGATGAAAATCAGACAACATGGGTCTATCATTATGTAAAGTACATAACTTTCATATCCAGTGTTGCTGTTTTCATCTGATTCAACTATGGGACAGATTCCCAAGCATATGGGACCCACACGGTAGGAAGGAAGCACATTCTTGAGGATGGTGGAGCCAAAGGAGGAACATAATTTAGATTGTTCATCCAATTTATAATGAGATACAAATGCATGGAACTGTTGACCAAGTAGCTGCTGCACAGATATCATCAATAGGTAGTCTACTGGCAAAGACTGTTGGAAGTGGCCACTATCCTTTCAGAATGAGCCTTAGGTTTAGACTGTAAAGACAAGCTCTTTTTATTGTAAACAAAGGATATGCATTCAGATAACCATCTAGACAGAGTCTAGCCACTGCGTTGCACAATTTAGATTTTGCGAATGCCATAAACAGCTGGTCGGATTTTCTGAATGGTTTGGTCCTATGATGACAGAATCTCAACTGGCAATGAATGTCCAGCATATGCAGCATGTATTCACCTTTAAAAATCTTGGAAAGACGACCTGTAGGTTTACTGACTGATTTAAATTAGTTTTGGATGCCACCTTTGGCAGGAAAGATGCATTCATCTTTAAGGAAACTCTTTCTTTGTGAAAGACCAAATAAGGAGGTTTGCAGGAAAGTGCTTGCATCTCTGAAATCCATTTGACGGAAGTAACTGCCACTGGAAAAATTGTTTTCAAGGATAGAAATTTAAATCAAGTGATGGCTGCCGGCTCAAAAGGTGGTTGAGTCAATGCTTAGAACATGATAGTAATATCCCATGGAGGCATCGGGTCTTTGAAAGGAGGCCATAGGAGAAAGATTCCTTTCAAAAGGGCTTTAAAGATTCTTAAAGAAGCTACAGAATTGTTATTCTGGTCTTTGTGGAAACCTCAGATAGCTGCCACTTGCAATTTGATAGTTCTATAAATTGATCCCCTGTGGAAAAGTTCTGAAAAGATTTCTAAAATAGAATGAATGGAAGCAGGGGAAGGGTCTAAACTCCTGGACTTAGACCAAATAGAGAATCTCTTCCATTTACTATGGTACATTTTTGTAATAGTCCATTTTTGAGATGGTGAAATGGTCTGAACAACCAAAGTGGAAAGCTTAGCATCTCTGGTTAAAATTAGAACTGGAGGAACCAAGTGGATAACTTCATGGCTTTCTGGTCTAGAGAAGGCAGTCTGGACGGATGTGTTAGTATATCTGGATAATGGTCCAGCACCCATGGAGGATGTACTAGCAGAGGCCAAAGGAAGAAAAACTAAGTTTGTTGAGGCCGGAAAGGGGCAATAAGGATCACTTTAGCCTTGCACATTCTTGATTTCTGCATGAACTTGTTCATTAAAGGCAATGATGAAAGGCATAGTGGAAACTTGGGGGCCAATTGTGGACTACAGCATCTCTTGGTGACTTTCCCTGCAGACAGATGAGGGAAAGTAATTGTCACATTTGTTGTTTAGTTAGAATGTGAACAAAATGCAGCAAGGTCAACCCCAACCACTGAAAATCAAAGTTTTTACTGTTGGATTGAGGGACCTCTCATGAGGCATCAAAATAGATCTGCTAAAGTTGCCCACCAGTACATTGGATGATCCTGGGATATGCATTGCTATTAGAAAGCATTGAGAAGACATTGGCCATTGCCAGACTCTCATGGCTTCTTGACCAAACCACTTACATATTGCCTGTTTGTTCTGATATCACACTCCCTGAGGAGGACACCCTGAAAGGCCTGCAACACTAGAAGGACTGCTCTCATCTCCATGACACTGATGTGAAGGTTGACCTCTGTGTGTGACCACATACCCTGGACTGCCTTCCCTTCAAAATGTCCCACCCCCAGAAGGGGCATGTTCATCATCATTTCCATCACAGACAGATCCGTAAGGAGCAGATGCTCTTGTATTAGTGAATGGGCACCAGGATACGTGTTGCCTGTAAATTTAAGTGAGTCAAATCTTGACATGAAGTACATGGAAAAACTGGGACCACTGTATCGCTAAGGTCTACTGAAGCGCACTCATGTAAAATCTAGCCAATGTACCCATGAGTACTATGAAAGCCATTATATCAATTAGGTGAAGAATTAGTCTCACCGGCAGAAAGTGTGTTGTAGAACTGGAGTGTCAGTGAGGAGAAGGTGGAGTACTCGAGAGCTAGGAAGTTGGCTGATCTGCAAACTTGTGCCCAGGTGGAATCCAATAAATTCTATCTGTTGAGTAGGCATAAGATGACATTTGGTTAGACTGACCGTGATATCTAGGTCTTGAAACAGATGGAGAAGAAGGTCTGAATGGTTTGCCAATAGGTTGGTGGAAGAACCAATCATTGACATATGGGAACACATGGTTCCCTAGCAAGTGAAGATATGGTGCCATTATCTTGGTGAACACCTTTGGGGCTGCAATGAGACTGAATGGCAGGGTTCTGAACTTGTAATGACTGACTCCCAGACAGAAACAGAGAAATCTCTTCAAACAATTCTCTTTCTTGACATGGTAGCAAGCATCTTTGAGATCTATGCAACACATCCACTCGCTCTTCCAAAGCAAAGGCAAAATGGACTGAGTTAAGAATTTTGCCTGTTTACCACATATCTGAAGTCCCCTGTTTTCTTGGATATTAAAAGTACCTCAAGTAGACTCCAAATTCTAGATGGTCTTCAGGACCATCTGGATGACTCTTTCCTAGCAGCTTGGAGATTTCTGTTGCTGCAGAGTTCCCACTGACTGGGTGGAACATCAGAAACTTTCTTCTCCTTGATGGTAAGAAGGGAAAAATTATATGGAGTAGCCTCTAGAAATTAAGTTTAGCACCCAGGAGTATGTATGTATGCTTTGCCAGGCTTGTGGGTGCAGAGACAAGTGCCCTTGACTGCCGTCAGAGTGCAGCAGCCGGCAATCCTTCAGTGGTACTGAAAGGGCTTTTTGGTAAAGGGACCATAAAAGCCCTGGTTTTGAGGTCCACCTCTACCTATTGGGCCATGTCTGTTATTGTAACCTCCTCCTTTGACATGAGGAGGTCTATCACCAGGACTGTCTTGGTAACAGTATTGTGATTTCTGGAACCACATCCACTTCCTAACCCACTGATTCCTAGAATAGGATCTCTGTGGAGTGGAAAAGCAGATTCCCACTGCAGAGAGGGTCTTGCCATTCTGTTCACCCCTAGTCAGTGTGTCTTTCACTTTGGGTTCAAATAAGGTGGACTCATCAAAGGGGGCATTAATGAAAGACATCTTACAGATTTTCTCCAAAATCTCATACACATCCACATATGCTGATGAATGGTAATGGCAGTGCCTGCTGCTCTTGATGTGCCATCAGCTGCATTAGAAAGCAGTCACATGGCTACATTAGAAGTAGACTGGTGGGTAGAAAGCTGGGAGTTCATGGTCTTCTGAACATCCACAAGCAGGATACCCAAGAAAGACTCTGGAATATCCTTGATTAGATGTCTCTGAAATCTGATGACATGGATTAAGTAACTCAGTACTCAACAGACAAAAATCACTGAAACATACATTAATTTCCCAAAGTGATCCATAGACCAAGATTCCCTGTTACGGGGATGGACTGAGGAACTGTATGTACACAGTTCCTTCTTTCTGGCCACCACTACTACCATCGTGTCCACAGGAGGATCTTTGATCCAGTGTTTCTGGTCTACTGGTACTGCTAGAATCCTATTGGGTTTCTTAAGGATGGGCTCCACCATGTCAAGGTCCTTCCATGCCATTCAGCCATTAAACAATGATTAGGTCAACAGGTGGTATCACCCAGGATGAAGATGAGCCAGAACCGAAGGCTAGCAGAAGGAAGGACTCATCTGGAGAAGAGTGATCAGTGGACCATCCTCCTATCTGCTTCAGTAATTCAGGAATCTTACCAAAGGTGACGTCTTCACTTTCATCCAAGTATGTGTCTTCTGTAATGGACTCTGGGAATAGTCAAAGTGCTTCTATTTGCATGTCTGTTTCCTATGAATGAGTTCCAGGTGGGAGATGGGTGTCAGAAGGTTCTGAATGAGACTAGGATCTAATGTGTAGCCTGGGAAGCCTGTGAACCAACTGTTCCTGTCTAACAGGAATATGAGAAGCAGAATTTGACTTTACCCAGGGTTCGGATGGAACTGAACTGGAGGGATACACCCTTTCCTTTATCATCGAAAGTACCTGCTCAAAGGCCTTGAAGGCCGAGGATGCTACCGGTTCTAGAGGAACAGTACAGTTTTGTACCTACCATAAATGTAGACGATCGAGTGTTCACCCTGTTGCAGTCATCACACTTGGGTTATCCTGCCATTAGACGGTCCCGCAGTCGGCCCGAATCCCAAAGTCTTGGTCCGGCGTCGGTTGCTGTCGCTTCTTCCCTCACGTCAGTGCATCAGGGGTATATAAGAGGCATCCAATGCCATTTTCTTCAGTTTTTCTTGCCCCAGATGTCAGGTGCCCCCAAAAGGTAGGCAAAAAAAAATATATATATATATATATATATATATATATATATATACATATGGCTATATAAAAATAAAACAAAACCCTTAGGCACAAGCAAATACACCACAGAGGTAGTATAGGATAAAGTGGTAGAGATAAGTACAGCTAGTTCAGAGGGGATGGAGGGAGGGTAACCTGGACTGCAGCAGGGTGAACACTCGAACATCTACATTTATGGTAGGTACAAAACTGTACTATGTTCATCGTGTTACCCTGTTGCAGTCATCACACTTGGGTTGAATCCCAAAGCTAAGGAGGGGAGGTGGAGTTAAACAGGGTTAGAAGAGGCTAGTAGGCCCTGCAAAACTGCAGTGGCAAAACCAGCTCTAGTCTTAGGGTAAAGAGGTGAGTGATAGCGTTTGGTGAAGGTGTGCACTGAACTCCAAGTAGCAGCTTCCAGAATATCCTTGGTTGGCACTCCCCTGAGAAAGGCTGGTGATGTAGCTGTAGCCCTGGTGGAGTGGGACCTAATGTTAGCAGGTACTGGTTTCCCATGATGTGTGTAGCAAAAAAATGTATGCAATGTCCTATCCATTTAGAAATGGTCTGTTTTGAGATAGCTTTTCCTTGTGATCCTGTAGCATAGGCTACAAAGAGCTGGTCAGTTTTTCTGAAAGCCTTAGTTTTATCCAAGTAGTAACGTAATTGCCTGTGAATGTCCAAAGAGTGCAGGAGTCTTTCTCCTTTGTTCTGGGGATTTGGGAAGAAGGTGGGCAAGTGAATGGTTTGGTTTAGGGCCACACTGGATACCACCTTTGGCATAAAGGAAGGATTAGTTCATAGAGAAACTCTGTCTTGATGAAAAATGAGGAAAGGTTCCACTGCCATTAGTGCTGTAGCTCTGAGACTCTTCTAGCTGAGGTTATTGCTAGTAGTAGGGCAGTCTTCCATGAAAGAAATTTTAAAACAGTTGAAAAAGCTGGTTCAAAGGGCGGCAGTGTAAGCTTTTTCAGGACAAAGTTGAGATCCCAAGTAGGTGTTGGAGCTCTCCTTGGCGGTCTTAAGTTCTTGGCCCCTCTGAGGTACTGTTTTAGGAGTGGATGTGACAATAAAGGAGGATCCGTGCTGTAATGAGCTGAAATTGCTGAGGCGTGGATCTTAATAGATGAAAAGGAAAGTCCTGTGTGTAACATCTCAGTTAAATATTGTAGACTCTGAGGAATGTTCGGCTCCAGGGGATTTAGGCCTTTAGCCTGGTTCCAGGAGCAAAATCTTTTCCATTTGTCTGAATAGGTTTTCCTGGTGCTGGGCCTCCTGGCCTCCAAAATGACATCCATAACAGCTTTGTATAAAGGTGTTGGTTGGTTGTTTAGGTAATTGCCATGCAGCCAGGTTTGAAGTCTTGAGCTGGCTGTGTAGAATCAGATTGTCTCGCTGGGTGAGCAGGTGAGGGATTTGTGGCAAAATCCATGGTGGGCCCTGGGCCATGGTCCTTAAAATTGGATACCAATGTTGGCGTGGCCAGTCTGGTGCAACGAGAATCATTTGTGGCCTCTCTAATCTGACTTTCAGCAGTACCTTTGCTAGAAGAGGCAGTGGAGGGAAGGCATACACTGTTAATGTTTTCCAACTGAATGAGAGAGCGTCCACTTTCCAAGCTACTGGATGGAAGGTCCTTGTGCAAAATTTTTGAAGTTGGTGGTTGTGGGGGCTTGCAAACAGATATATGTCTGGGCGTCCCCATTTTTGAGCTATCATTGCAAATACTTGTGGATCTAGTTTCCATTCGTGTGGCTCCATGATGTTTCTGCTTAGGTCATCTGCCAATGTGTTTTTCTTTCTTGGCAGGAATTATGCTTGTAATTGAACCTGGTAAGACAGTGCAGTGTTCCACAAGGTCACTGCTTGCCTGCATAGAGGGTAGGAATGTGTGCCCCCTTGCTTGTTTATGTACCACATAACTGTGGTGTTGTCTGTCCTTATTAGTAGTTGTCCTGGGTGTAGAAGGTCCTTGAAAGCTGTTAGGGCATTCTACACTGCTAGCATTTCTTTTTGATTGATATGCAGGTGTCTCTGATCTGTAGTCCATTTGCCCTGAATGCACTGTCCTGCCATGTGTGCTCCCCAGGCATAGTCCGATGCATCTGTTATCATAGTTTGTCTGGCTGTGGGTAAGGTGAAAGGCTGACCCTTGTTGAGGTGACATGCCTGTGCCCACCATAGAAACTCCTGTTGAAGGCAGGGAATGAGTGGAATCATTGTTTCCAAGCTGTGGCTGTGCTGAGTCCATACACTTTTCAGGTACCATTGTAATTTCCTCATATGCAGTTTTGCAAATGGTATTAGTAGAATGCAAGATGCCATGAATCTCAAGGCCTGCAGAATTTTTCTTGCAGGGAGTTGGGTCTTTGTTGCCATTATTTTGAAATATTGAAACAGTTGTCGTTGTTTGTCTGGCATGAGATAAGCCATCTGAGCCGTTGTAGTCAAGCTGGCACCCAGGAATGTTATGTTTTGTGAGGGCACTAGTATTGATTTCTTTTCGTTTACTGTGTACCCTAGGCAACTTAGAAGGTGTTTGACAAATGCCAGATGCTGTAAAAGAATGTCCTTGCTTTCTGCTTGAATAAGACAGTCGTCCAGGTATGGGTATATTTGAATTCCTCTTTGTCTGCAGTATGCAATTACTGGTGCCAGGCATTTTGTGAAGATCCTGGGCGCAGTAGATAAGCCAAAGGGCAGTGCAGAAAATTGATAATGCGTTGAACCTGCAATGAAGCGGAGGTATCTTCTGCAATTTTGTCTGATAGGGGCATGCAGGTATGCCTCCTTGAGGTCCAAAGTGACTAGCCAAGCCTTCTTGCCCAGCATAGGAAGAAGCTGCTGTAGTGTTAGCATCTTGAATTTTGGTACTAGCAGACAGGTGTTCAGAGTTGAAAGATCCAGAATGGGTCTCCATGCTTTGTCCTTTCTTGGAACTAGGAAGTGTCTTGAGTAAAATCCTTGTCCCTGCTCCTGTGTAGGTACCTGTTGAATGGCTCTCATGTTCATGAAAGCTGTAAATTGTTTTTGTGCCTCTGCCCATTGATTTGGTGGCAGGTTTGGCATTCCTTTGATCCTTGGTAAGATATGAAAGTGGAATCTGTATCCTTGAGAGACAATGTTTAGAACCCATTTGTCTTTTGTGATGATGTGCCAGTTGTCTGCAAAAAATGCTAGTTTTCCTCCCAAGGGTGTTGCCAGGAGAGATTTGCTTGGTAGTTTGAGGATAGAGTCATTGTGTCTGCCTTCTGCTAGCTTGGGGCCTGTCTTCTCCTCCTTTCTGGGTAGCAGAACCCCATTGGAGAGGTTTGTAAGGGCCCTGTGACTGACCTCTGCCCCTTGGGCATCTGTATTTGCCCCTCTGTGATCTATCTGAAGCTGGAAAGGACCAATTTTTTGTTGGCCAATTTCTGCTGAAGCGAGGGGGTTGTACCTGCAAGAAACCCTTGACCGGTTGCATAAATTTAACCTTATCCTCCATTTTCTTTAAAACCTCTTCTGCTTTGACACCAAATAATACATCCTGTTGTAAAGGTGCATCTAATAATTTTGCTTTAACATGGTCAGGGAGGGTTTGCTCTTTTAACCAAGCATGTCTGTGAATGACTGAGCCAGTAACGGCTGCTCTACATGAAGCTTCCAGTGAATCAAATCCGCATTGTAAAGTATGCTTGCCCACCTCTTCAGCTGCATGCAACAGATCCTGCATTTCCTTGAACTCAGGCTGTTCTGAGTGTGTGCTCATTTTTTGTTTTAACTGAGACATCAGGAATTGTTGATATTTCAACATGTGAAACTGGCAATTTAATGCTCTCATAGCCAAAGTTGCAGAGGTGTATATTTTCTTTCCCCATCTATCTAGGGCTCTGGAATCTCTTTCAGAGGGCACAGGAATTTTAGCCATAGAAGCCTTTGCTCCCTTAGGACCCTGGGATATGGTTTCTGGGTCAGCTACAGGGCTTTTATAAAGGAATTTGTGTGAGTCAGGTGCTCTGTAGTATCTGTCTGGTTTGGCTGGAGCAGGAGGTAGAGAGTCTGGATTTAAACTAGACTCCAAGTAGACATCATCCACAATATCTAAAACAGGAGGAATAGCAAGAGGTCTGTGCTGGGGTAATAGAAGGAACTCTCGGAGTCTTTTCTTAGAATCTGAGTAATCCTGGCCTTCCCAGTGGAAGTGTTCCCTCATGGTATGTGATGTTTCCCCAAAGGAGTAGTCTTCAGGGGGAGATGCTGAGGGAATAGAGTCCTCAGCATAAGAATCCTCATAAGGTGGAAAAGTGTAATCCTGTTCCTCAGAAAATCTGAGGAGAGAGAAACCTGGTCAAAGGATGCATAATCCTCCTCTTATCTTGGTCTTTTATCAGGAGGGGGATGGAAACCCCTGATAAGGGTAATTAAATCTTCAGCCATCTTAAGCATCTGTTTCTTAGGCATGGGGCCTTGACCTGTAGACTGATGAACAGTTTTCTTAGGTTTTAAAGGAGTTTTAAGCTAAGCATAAGATTTAATGGTGAGTGTAGTCGGTCTGAAGACACCTTCTGCAACCGAAGGTGTTTCCTCAGCACCGGTGTCTAAATCTTCTCCGGTGTCGGTAGATGGCTGCATCGGCCTAGTAGACTCCGCTTGGGAGTCGGCAGCTGTCTGGGGTTCCAGCTCTGCAGTTGTCAGGGGCTGCATAGGTGCCTGACTGAAAACCGGAGAACCGGCGACAGGCCCAGCTGAGGCTTCGGGGTCTGGCTTATTCCTAGGCTGCCTGTCCTTATCCTTGCGTTTTTTATGAATTACGGTCGTCGGCTGCTCTGACGGCATGATATAATTGAATTTCCTACCAAAGTAATGCTGTGCGAAGTCAAAATGGTGTTTGATAGTGCGTTTATTAAACCTAGTGCAAAACCGACAACCTGTGACGTCGTGGTCTGGGCCTAGGCAAGGAATACAATAGGAATGGAAGTCCTTATGAGGTATTTGCTTCCCACAAGAAATGCAATTGTTAACTTTTTCTAACATCGAACTGAGGCAAGAAAATGTTCCCCAACAGGGTACTTAGCTTTATTAAAGACTTCGGACTGAAATTCAAATTAAAAATCTCAGGTGTTGGCCGACCGGCACTTGCGAACTGCTTCTGCTTTGGGCACCGCGCGGTAAGAAAGACAGAAGAAAATGGCGTTGGATGCCTCTTATATACCCCTGACGCACTGACGTCAGGGAAGAAGCGACAGCAACCGATGCCGGACCAATACTTTGTAATTCGGGCCAACTGTGGGACCGCCTGACTGCAGGATAACCCAAGTGTGATGACTGCAGCAGGGACAGAAAGGAAGCTTTGAAATTAAGAGGTCTCGACCCTGAGGCTGACCTCGGTGCTAAGCTATCAAGAGCTGAGGAGCAAGGAGAAGAGACTGCTATGACATCTTCAGTACTGACTCATCCTCTGTTGCCATGGCACTGAAGCTATGGCTCCAACTATCTTCTGGATCAGAACAGATTGGAGCCAAAAGAGGAAGGGAACCTGTCAGAGTCAAAGTCACTTGCACTAAGAGTG